>NC_141017.1:42683811-42785906 GCF_052327205.1 Somniosus microcephalus | reverse complement strand
ACAGCCACACCAGCCGGCTTGGCTGCAAGCCCTCAAACCACCGTACCTGGATCTAAACCCACAGGCAGCAAACGCAGCCCTCAACTTCAAACACTGGCTGGACTGCTTCGAATCCTACCTGGAAGAATCCGGCGCCCCGCAGAGATCCAAACTAAGACTTCTGAACGCCCAAGCGAGCCCGAGAGTATACGCACTCATACAGGACACGACTACGTACGAGGCCGCTATCAACCTACTGAAACAGCAGTACCGCAGCCCGGTAAATTACATGTACACCAGGCACCTCCTAAGATCCCGCCCGCAACAGCCAGGAGAGTCTGTAGCTGAATTTTTACGGGCGCTAAGAGCACTCGGCAGGAACTGTGACTTTAAAGCGGTGACGGCTGTTGAAAATACGGAAGATAATATCCGCGATGCCTTTGTGAAAGGCCTACGGTCCGACTACTCACGGCAAAGACTGCTTGAAGCTAAAGACCTCGACCTGGACAAAGCTGAAGCCCTCGCTCTCTCCCTGGAGGTGGCCCATCAGGACCAGGAGGCGTTTTCCAGGTACTGCTCACGACCCTGGGACTCGGGCCCGACCCCTACCGCAATACCCTTCGCAGCGCCGCCCCCGGGACCTACCTCAGCGTCGGCGTCCCGGACCCGACCGGGCCCGCCACCCCCGGTACCGGCTCCGACATCGGGCACCCGCGATCGGGCCGCCGGCTGCTTCTTTTGCGGCCAGGAGAAGCACCCGAGGTCGCGCTGCCCAGCCAGGAACTCTACCTGCACAACCTGCAGGAAGAAAGGCCATTTCTCTAAGGCCTGCAGGAGCGGATCTTCAGAGGCCAGCAGTGCCTCATGCGAACTGTGGGGGCGGCCATCTTCTTTCACGGCAACTGAGGCCAGTATCCCCACACGTGAGTCATGGGGGCGGCCATCTTTGATCAAGGCAACCGACCCCAATAGTGCCTCATGTGAGTTATGGGGGCAGCCATCTTCTCCGCCATTTTGTCCTACCTCGTGGGAGACGCCATTTTACCCACCACGCCCGACTGCCACCGGGCCCCCGGACCCGACGACCGCCTCGCCCGCAGACGACAACGACTCGCTTACCTACACGCTAGCCTCCGTCACTCTGGATCAAGCCCGCCCACACCACCTGTCCAAGTCGATGATGGACATCAAAGTAAACGGCCACGCCACGACCTGCCTGTTCGACAGCGGAAGCACGGAGAGCTTCATCCACCCAGACACGGTGAGCCACTACTCCCTCCCTGTCCTGCCAACGCGCAACCGAATCTCGATGGCATCGAGGTCCCACGCCACGGACATTAGCGGCTACTGTGCTGTGACCTTGTCGGTTAAGGGTACAGAGTATAAAAACTTTAAACTCCTCGTCCTCCCCCAGCTCTGCGCTGCCGTCCTACTAGGGCTGGACTTCC
Source organism: Somniosus microcephalus (assembly GCF_052327205.1). Lineage (NCBI taxonomy): Eukaryota > Metazoa > Chordata > Chondrichthyes > Squaliformes > Somniosidae > Somniosus > Somniosus microcephalus. Next base: position 42,784,479 of record NC_141017.1, on the reverse strand, counting down.
AATCCCACCTCCAAAGTGTAACCCTAGCATACGGTGGACCCCTCCCCCCACTCACAGTCGACAACCAGCGAAGGTTAAACCGCCCACCGCGTAACACCTGCAGCCTATCCACCCTCAAGGTGCCGCCACCTTCCCTGTTCGCTAACCTCACCCCCGACTGCAAACCCGTCGCTACCAAGAGCAGGCGGTACAGCGCTGGGGACAGAGCTTTCATTTGCTCTGAGGTGCAGCGTCTCCTGAAGGAGGGCATCATCGAGGGGAGCAACAGCCCCTGGCGTGCCCAGGTCGTGGTCGTTAAGACCGGCGATAAAAATCGCCTGGTCATCGACTACAGCCAGACCATAAACAGATACACCCAGCTGGACGCATACCCCCTTCCCCGCATATCTGACATGGTCAATCAGATTGCACAATACCGCATATTCTCGACCATCGACCTTAAGTCGGCCTACCACCAACTCCCTATCCACCCCGAGGACCGCCAGTACACCGCCTTCGAGGCGAATGGGCGCCTATACCACTTCCTTAGGGTCCCCTTCGGTGTCACCAACGGGGTCTCGGTCTTCCAAAGGGAGATGGACCGGATGGTTGACCAGAACGGACTGCAGGCCACATTCCCCTACCTAGATAACGTCACCATCTGCGGCCGCGACCGGCAGGACCACGACGTGAATCTGGAGAAATTCCTCCGTACAGCCCAACGGCTGAACCTCACCTACAATAAGGAGAAATGTGTGTTTAACACCTCGCGCCTTGCCATCCTTGGCTGTGTAGTAGAGAACGGACTCATCGGCCCCGACCCCGAAAGAATGCGCCCCCTCATGGAGCTACCCCTCCCCCACTGCCCTAAGGCACTTAAGAGAACCCTGGGGCTCTTCGCCTACTATGCCCAATGGGTGCCCAATTATGCGGACAAAGCCAGACCCCTCATGAAGTCCACATCCTTCCCCCTTACGGAGGAAGCGTGCGCAGCCTTCTCCCTCATTAAGGGAGACATTGCCAAGGCCACTATGCACGCAGTGGATGAGTCCATCCCCTTCCAAGTCGAGAGCGATGCATCCGACTTCGCCCTAGCCGCCACCCTTAACCAGGAGGGGAGACCGGTGGCCTTCTTCTCAAGGACCCTACAGGGCCCTGAGATCCGACACTCGTCGGTCGAGAAGGAGGCCCAGGCGATTGTGGAGGCGGTACGACGCTGGAGGCACTACCTGGCAGGCAAACGATTTACCCTCCTTACCGACCAACGTTCGGTCGCTTTTATGTTTAATAACAAGCTGAGGGGCAAAATCAAGAATGACAAGATCTTGAGGTGGAGAATCGAGCTCTCCACCTACGATTATGATATCTTGTACCGGCCAGGTAAGCTGAACGAACCCCCCGATGCTCTGTCACGAATTACATGCGCCAGCGCGCAAAGTGATAGACTTCAGACCCTCCACAACGACCTCTGCCACCCCGGGGTCACCAGACTTTACCACTTCATTAAGGCCCGCAACCTGCCCTACTCCATCGAGGAGGTCAGGACCATAACCAGGAACTGCCAGACCTGCGCCAAGTGCAAACCGCACTTCTTTAGGCCGGACAGAGCAAGCCTGATCAAGGCCACCCGCCCCTTCGAGCGCCTGAGCATCGACTTTAAGGGGCCCCTCCCGTCCTCTGACCGTAATGTGTACTTCCTCAACATTGTTGATGAGTACTCCCGTTTCCCCTTTGCCTTCCCCTGCCCAGACATGACCAGTACCACGGTCATTAAATGCCTGAACGACCTCTTCGCCTTGTTCGGGTTCCCAAACTATATACATAGTGACCGGGGCTCCTCTTTCATGAGCGAGGAACTCCGTCAGTTCCTACTAGCGAGAGGTATTGCAGCAAGTAGGACCACCAGCTACAACCCCCAAGGGAACGGCCAGGTGGAAAGAGAGAACGCGACGGTATGGAAGGCCGTCCTCTTAGCCTTAAAGTCTAAGGGCCTCCCAACCTCCCGCTGGCAGGAAGTCCTCCCGACAGCGCTGCACTCCATCCGGTCACTACTTTGCACTGCCGTTAACGCCACCCCCCATGAACGAATGTTTGTTTTCCCCAGGAAGTCGACTACGGGAACCACTCTACCAACCTGGCTGACCTCTCCGGGGCCCGTCTTGCTGCGAAAGCACGTGAGGGCCCATAAAACAGACCCCCTGGTCGAAAGGGTGAACCTCCTGCACGCCAACCCCCAGTACGCCTACGTGGCTTACCCAGACGGGCGGGAGGACACTGTCTCCTTACGAGACCTCGCACCCTCGGGCACTCCGGAGACACCACCTTTACCCCCCCCCACCACCCCCCCAATTCCAGCCCAGGTAGACGGCATGCCGGAACCCCACGAGCCTTCGCCGACCACGCAGACACCAGCACTAACACCGGATAATGCAGCACCGCCGCTGCGACGATCGGAGAGGCTTACGAGGCCTCCAGACAGACTGACATACCAGAACTGGTAGTACACTTCACCCCGCCGGACTCAAATCTAAACAAGGGGTGAATGTGGTAAACCACTTTATCGTTACACTATAGTTATCACTGTTGTATTGTTATCACCGTTGTATCACGATACGAGGTCGCCTCTTGTCGCGCTGTTATACCTGGGCTGACCACCTCCGACTCCGCCCATGGCTCCACCTACCTGCCCAGGTATAAAGGTAGTCGACTGGCTGGTATTCCTCCTTGTTGGACCCGATCACCCACGAGGGTGGGCTCTGTTATTTAGTCAATAAAAACCTTTAGTTACGTTCCTAACTCGTCGCCTTTTATTGGACGAATTGATAGGTATATCACCCTGGCACCAGGCAATCAACACAGCCTTCGGGACTCACGCTCATGGCTGCAGAGAACAGTGCCCATCCCCCTAACTATACTGTCCTCTACCACTACCACATTTCTTTTTGCTCCCCCCACTTGAATGGCTCCCTGTACCACAGTGCTGTGGTCAGTTTGCTCATCCTCACTGCAGTCCCTGCTCTCGCCCACACAGTGTGTAAGAGCCTTGTAACTGTTGGACAAGAGCAAAGGCTGAGGCTCCTCCATCACTACCTCCTGGGTCCCCATGCCTGCCTCGCTCATAGCCCACCCACCTGTTCCTGACCACGAACCAAATTTGAATGAATTAATCTAAGGGGTGTGACTGCCTCCTGGAACACAGCATCCAGGTAACTCTCCCCCTCCCTGATGTGTCGCAGTGTTTGAAGCTCGGACTCCAGCTCATCAACACGGAGCCAGAGTTCCTCAAGCAACCAACACTTCTGCAAATGTGGTCGCCGTGGACCTCAGTGGTGTCCACCAGCTCCCACACATTGCAGCAGTAACACATCGCCTGCCCTGCCATCTCTAATGTATTTAATTAATTAAGTGTTTAAGTTTTGAACGTTTAGTTTTTAATCCCGGCTTTTAATTTAAACCAATACCCAAGAAAAAGAGAGAAATACTGACCAACCAATCGCTTCCCTGCTTTCCTGTGATGTCACTCCTTGTTTTTTGTTGTTCTTTAAATCGCCTGTTCCCTCACAGGTCGGTCTGCTCCCAATAGCTCATTCTGGGCCTCGAGCCTCAGACTTTATTTACTCGCTCCGCTTTCGCCAGTTCCCTCTTTCAAAATTTTCAAAAGGAAATTGGATAAATACTTGAAGGAGAAAACATTGCAGGGCTATGGGGAAAGAGCAGGGGAGTGGGACTAACTAGATAGCTCTACCAAGGAGCTGGCACAGGCACGATGGGCCAAATTACCTCTTTCTGTGCTATATCATTCTATGATTTCACATACGCTCACACACCTTCTTTCGATTCCTACACCCCCAGCAACCTTCCTTAGACTTCACACGTGATCGTGCTTGATTTTTAGAGTCCATATACCATCACACACCCTTCTTAGACCCCTGCACACACTCGTGCATGCTCCTTAGACCTCTCTACACCCTCAGGAACCTTCCATAGATGCTTATATACTATTGCACACCCTGGTTACAGTCCGTTACTGCTTGTGTAGCCGCCTTAGACCTGCACACCTTCGGACAAGGGCATCAAAGGTTAGGGTGAGGGTGTAATTGAGCAGATCAGTAGTTGCAGAAGTATCGTGGTGAATGGAGGGCCAGAGGCTAGACAGTTCAATGTTCAAAGAGGGCAAAAAGCAGAAACTACCCAGTAGTGAACCTAGAATCAGCCAATTGAGCTGCAACTGGTCACGTAAATGTATGATGTCAAAGATCATATCACATTAATTGGGTCACAGGTCCAATGTTTAAAGGTTTACGCAGTGAAACTCCAGATTTCACTATTCACCTTAATCATACCAAAAAAATCAAATGCATGGAAATTTAAAGTTCTGCACACTTACGGCAGACTCTACACACGATGCATCAGACTCAAACTGAGAAAGCTTCCCAATGTTATTTATTTCCATCCCCAGTGTTATCCACTATCACACTCATACCCTACATTGCCATTTTCACCCCTCCACCATTCATTGTCACATTCAAACCCAGTGTTAATCCAGAGTTACACCCACACAAGATAAGGTAGCTCAACAAAATTCTTAACCTTCACATTTCTACTTTTACTATTCAGCTTTCAGTTTTTCTGTTTGGATTATTTTCTTCCAGGTTTAGTTCCAACTGAGTCAAAATTCTGTAAAACTTAGATCATAGTTTTTAGGAACTGTGCGTAAATTAGTTTAAAGATTAAAGAACATGAGTCTGTCCAATTAGTTTTAAAATGTACCAAAGATACATTATTTATTTATGCATATAAGTATATTTATTGAGAATCTAAAGTAAATGGTCAAAGCACATAGTGCAGGACATCACAAATTGAAAAGAATAAAAAAGATGGAGCTAAATCAGAAAGTAGTTATTAGGAGACACTAAGCTTACATTGTAAAATTCTGTACATTGTAGGAGACAAGAAAGACTTAGGAAGATAAGGTGTTCCAAAGTTCTGAAGTTCAGGGAAAAGATGAGTTAGGGTCAGAGATCATAGCATGATACAGCACAGAAGGAGGCCATTCGGGCCATCGTGCCTGTGCCGGCTCTTTGAAAGAGCTATACAATTAGTCCCACTGCCCTGCTCTTTTCCCATAGCCCTGTAAATTTTCGCCCTTTAAGTATTTATCCAATTCTGTTTTAAAAGTTATTATTGAATCTGCTTCCACCACCCTTTCAGGCAGTGTATTCCAGATCAAAACAACTCGCCGCGTAATCTTTTTCCCTCGTGTCACCTCTGGTTCTTTTGCCAATCACCATAAATCTGTGTCCTCTGGTTACCAGCCTTTCTGCCACTGGAAACTGTTTCTCCTTATTTACTCTATCAAAACCCTTCATGTTTTTGAACAGCTCTATCAAATCTCCTCTTAACCTTCCCTGCTCCAAGGAGAACAACTCCAGTCCCTCCACATAACTGAATTCCCTCGTCTCTGGTACCATTCTAGTAAATCTCCTCTGCACCCTCTCTAGGGCATTGGCATCCTTCCTAAAGTGTGGTGCCCAGAATTGAACACAATACTCCAGCTGAGACCTAACCAGTATTTTATAAAAGTTCAGCAAAACATCCTTGCTTAACCCTTGCTTTTGTCCTCTATGCCTCTGTTTATAAAGCCAAGGATCCCGTATACCTTTTTAACAGCCTTCTCCATGTGTTCTGTCACCTTAAAAGATCTGTGTATGTAAGCCCCCTGGTCTCTCTGATCCTTCACCCCCTTTAAAATTGTTCAATGAGTCTTGGCAGTCATTTCCATTTTATTACTATTTAAAAATCTATCTTTCTTTATAACATTACAAATCTTATGTTTGCACGCACCTCCTGTCAATTTTTTCCATTATAAATTCTTATGTCCACATTTATAATGGAAACAATTGTAAACTTGTTCCTGTAATGACACCCACATGCCTGAGGTGGCACTGTAATCCATCAACTAGACAGAGTGCAATGACAGTGCAACAGGCAGTGTCCATGGTAAACCTGGACATAGGAATTTGTAATGAAAGTATTAAGATAAAGAAAGAATGCGTGACTTTAAAATGAGAACTGAATTTTGTCGGCACACTGGTTCACTTATCTCTACCCTCTAACCCTGCTTCACCTGAAGACTACACTTGGTCTTAACACCCTGTGTGCATCACAACATCTCAACTTGGTTAGTATAAAAACATTTTTCAAAAGAAGCAATGAACATTTTCAAACGAAGCAGTGAAGAAATTTCTCCTCATCTCAGTCCTAAATGGCCGACCCCTTATCTTGAGACTATGGCACCTAGTTCTAGACTCTCCAGCCAGGGGAAACAGCCTCTCAGCATCTACACTGTCAAGCCCTTTCAGAATCGTATATGTTTCAATGCGATCACCTCTCATTCTTCTAGTTAATTCAATTTGATAGATATTAAAAGATGCATATTTCAGTTCATAAGGGGCATGGTCGGTTTACAGATACAAGCAATAAGCTATTCACATTAAGTATTAATATTAAGTATTAAGTATTCTGGTACAATGAGATCAAATGGGTCTTCTTCATCAAAATCGATACTGTGATCATGTGACAAGATTTTTATTGCCTCGTTGAAGGAGGTCAAGATCTTGTAATTCATCCATTACACAGCAAGTGACCTGGAGCTTGTGAGCACTGCAGTTGTACAATCTCAAAGAAGTTGTGAATGTGGAAATAAATCAGCAAATGAGTGGATAAGGTTGGATGATGAGTGAAGGAAGTCATTGATATGAGGAAGGAACATATGTTGAGAGAAAGCAAAGCCCTTGGAACTCCTGAGTAAGTGGGAAAGATTCAGAAGATGTACCATTAATTAAAGTACAGTTGGAGTAATCAGAGAGGAAGCTAAACAACTATGAACATAGCTTTGATCAGAGGTTGTCTGATGGTACACAGTGCTAGAACATTTCTATCCTTCTATGTTGTAGTCTGTCAACCAAAACCATGTGCCAAAGATGGAAGCACATCAGGAGTATTCTTTTCAGCTGTTTTGGTTTTATGACAGTGCCACATTTTACTGATGTTAAATTCCTTCAGCAGGACTTTGGTTTGAGTATCACATAACAACACAGCACTGGCATCTCTTCTCTTTGGATACAACTAGTTCCCGTGTACTATCTTCTGGTTTTCCTGCTAATTCTTTTGTCTGTCTTTGAGACTGATCTCTGTTAGCACCAGAGTGTGCTGCCCTGTCTTGTCTTGCAGCAGGAGCAGACATTTGAGAAATCAGGACTGTCTTAGGAAGCATTGTCTTTAGCTGTGTACCCCACGCTGCATTCTCTGCACTGCTACCTTCATGCAACAGTGGGTGCTGCTCCGTGCTGACCCCCTCCTTTAGTTCAGCGTTGACCCCCTCCTCTAGCTCCGTGCTGACCCCCTCCTTTAGTTCAGTGCTGACCCCCTCCTTTAACTCAGTGCTGACCCCCTCCTTTAGTTCAGTGCTGACCCCCTCCTCGAGCTCAGTGCTGACCCCCTCCTCGAGCTCCGTGCTGACCCCCTCCTTTAACTCAGTGCTGACCCCCTCCTCTAGCTCCGAGCTGACCCCCTCCTTTAGTTCAGTGCTGACCCCCTCCTCTAGCTCCGTGCTGACCACCTCCTTTAGCTCCGTGCTGACCCCCTCCTTTAGTTCAGTGCTGACCACCTCCTTTAGCTCCGTGCTGACCCCCTCCTTTAGCTCAGTGCTGACCCCCTCCTTTAGTTCAGTGCTGACCCCCTCCTTTAGCTCCGTGCTGACCCCCTCCTTTAGCTCCGTGCTGACCACCTCCTTTAGCTCCGTGCTGACCCCCTCCTTTAGCTCAGTGCTGACCCCCTCCTTTAGTTCAGTGCTGACCCCCTCCTCTAGCTCCGAGCTGACCCCCAGCTTTAACTCAGTGCCATCTGTACTGACCAAATTCCAACAGATTTCTTCAGAAAGTAAATGCTGCTGCTCTGTCTTTTCAATGATCGCGACCGTCTGTTTTTCTGCATCCCTTTGGTTGCTGGATCCTTTCAGAAGACTTTGCTGATCTTCATTAACATTCAATGATGCAGTGTCACCATTTTCCTTTGAAAGATCAAATTTACCACCTTCATTTGAAGGGAGTAAGGAAATCGTTTCTTGTACCAATTCTTCCTCTTCCTTGTTGTCATTTTCTTTTTCATCTTGATTTGTTCTCAAGTCTGTTTCTTCTCCCTTCTGCTCCATAACAGGTGCCACAGGAAATTCTTCACCATCATCAGTTATTACCACCAGCTCAGCTTTAATTATTCCATTTAAAACCTCTCTTGAATCATTTTCAGTTAGCACTGAATAACCCGTGACAATCGTGGTTACCGTGTCCTCTCTGTAAATGGAACTGACAGAGCCATGTTCAGCTTCATTAAGGGACTGTATCTTTGTGGCAGTTTCTTCGTCTGTGGGACATGATCCCAATTTATTGTTTCCTGTAGCACTGTCCTCATGAGTCTTTGTTTTTGTCACCAAATTAATCAAATGTTGACGCTTTTTATTCTTTTCAAAGGTAATAGCATATCCACTTTGTAAACTCTCCACAGTTTCACACAGAATGATGCTTGTTTCAATATCTTCTGTGTTTTGTTCTGAATGCGGAAGTTTAACTGCATCCTCTTGAGCAAGATTTAAACTATTAATGCCTCTCTCTCCTTCACCACATACTATAGCCTCCATGTTGAGTTGAACACTTTGTTCCTGTACCTCTTCCTCTGAACAAATATTAGACTTTTCAGTTGAAGTGATTCCAGCTTTTACTTGTGATTTACTGGACAGACTGCTGCTTTGAGGAAGATCCATTTTTTCCAGTTCACTATGATCTTGAGTAACAGTTTTTGGTTTACAGTCCAAGGGGCAATGAGCACCTGTGTAGCTGTTGTCAATGTCCAGAACATCACTTGTGATGATGTCTAGTGTCTTTCCAGTTTTGGAGTAAGGGTTAGAGTTATGTATCTTTGTATCTTTCTGTGAATCTCTGTCATAGTTCAGACTTTCATTATTACCTATGTCATTCACTATACTGACACACTTTTCATCCTCCAGTCCACTCCCTTCAGTAGTCTGATCCCTGTTTTGGTTGGCAGTACATTTCTGAGGTGAGTGATCGCTTGCCATTTTCGTTTGAATTAAAAGGACTTCAGTGTTCTCTTGAGTGAGCTTCTTTTGTGTCACATCATTTCCAGTGTCGAAAGCCAGCTCGGCATCACACACTTCCAAAGTATTGTCTTCTGTTTCAGGCACCACGGATACAATTCCAGTCTTTGTGTCTTTCCCAACATTGACATCAGTTGTAAATAATGCTAAAAAGGATAATCAATCAAAAGTAACTTAAAAAATTAAAAACAAATCAACCTATCAATTAGATGATTTTTCCTCACTTTTCACACAGGCTATTATGCAATTTTACTGGTGTGATCAGAACATTTAATTTGGTAGAAATAATCAACACATCAACAAATAACAACCATAGGAAGCTTCACACACATTACATGACTACGGCTCTGTTTCACTCACTAGCTCTGTGCTTCTCTTCATTCCCTGTCATCAATGTACAGTCTTTTTTTCTGGGCAGTAGTTTTGCTCTGAACACTTCCGGCTTCTTTGGGATTACTGGTTTCTTTTGCTCTGAATTAAAGGTAAACATTGTCAGTGAGTGGATTAGTGGCATTTTCAGTGAAACTAATCATCAGTGACCCAAAACAGACAATAGTCGAAGGAGCTGTGGCTTTGAGGTCAGTTTGTTAAAGCTTGGCTCAGTGGAAGAATAGGAGTAAATAAGGCACAGAAGTGACAAGTCACTGGGCATCTTATGTCTGATTCACTGTGAAGCTACACAGAAGTGACAAGTCACTGGGCATCTTATGTCTGATTCACTGTGAAGCTACACAGAAGTGACAAGTCACTGGGCATCTTATGTCTGATTCACTGTGAAGCTACACAGAAGTGACAAGTCACTGGGCATCTTATGTCTGATTCACTGTGAAGCTACACAGAAGTGACAAGTCACTGGGCATCTTATGTCTGATTCACTGTGAAGCTACACAGAAGTGACAAGTCACTGGGCATCTTATGTCTGATTCACTGTGAAGCTACACAGAAGCAGTTTTGAATTTGGTCAAATGATAAAACTGCATGCAAGCTGCCAACTGATGGACAAACCATGATAATCCTGGGAAACATTAATTCAAGCCAGGAAAACTAAATAGTCACAAGAAGCGTGAATCAAGAAAGTTCATCGGATAAGCCAATAGGTGCAGGGACAGGTACAGAACTAGATATGCACATTGTGTGTGGGGATGATACAGTATTGTATATACACAGGAACAGATATGGTATGGTATATACACAGGGACAGATACAGTACTGTGTATAAACACAGGGACAGGTACAGTACTGTGTACAAACACAGGTACAGTACTGTTTAGATACATAGAGACAGGTACAGTACTGTATAAACACGGACAGGTACAGACAGTACTGTGTATAAACTCAGGGACAGGTACAGTACTGTGTATAAACATGGACAGGTACAGTACTGTGTATAAACATGGACAGGTACAGTACTGTGTATAAACATGGACAGGTACAGTACTGTGTATAAACATGGACAGGTACAGTACTGTGTATAAACATGGACAGGTACAGTACTGTGTATAAACATGGACAGGTACAGTACTGTGTATAAACATGGACAGGTACAGACAGTACTGTGTATAAACTCAGGGACAGGTACAGTACTGTGTATAAACATGGACAGGTACAGTACTGTGTATAAACATGGACAGGTACAGTACTGTGTATAAACACGGACAGGTACAGTACTGTGTATAAACACTGACAGGTACAGTACTGTGTATAAACATGGACAGGTACAGTACTGTGTATAAACACAGACAGGTACAGTACTGTGTATAAACACTGACAGGTACAGTACTGTGTATAAACACGGACAGGTACAGTACTGTGTATAAACATGGACAGGTACAGTACTGTGTATAAACACAGGGACAGGTACAATACTGTGTACAAACACGGACAGGTACAGTACTGTGTAGATACACAGGGACAGGTACAGTACTGTGTAGATGCACAGGGACAGGTACAGTACTGTGTAGATGCACAGGGACAGGTACAGTACTGTGTAGATGCACAGGGACAGGGACAGTACTGTGTAGATACACAGGGACAGGTACAGTACTGTGTAGATACACAGAAAGTACGGGGGATTGATGCAGTACCATGCTTCCTACAGAAGGTGCAAGGTAAGAAATATGCACTGGGCAATGTTCCTCTATGAACCAGGCCCAATTCTTACCTTCTCTCATGGTGGTTTTAAGCACCTATAAAACAAGAACAATGGAAACAGATTATTTGATCTTCAGAGAATACAGAGAAAATGATCTTCAGTAATAATATATCGATCTGAACCTCAGTCTGAAGACAAGGAGTTATGCACTAGCTCAAATTGTGCTCAGCAGTCACCACAGTTATTAACATCCAGCGCTGTCAATCCAAAACTGGAGAATGCTCCTTCAATTTAATGGTGTAATGGTTGTGAACTCTCAAGTTTTGTTGAATTTTACAGCAGATAATGTACTCAAATTCAGCATACGTGTACCTCTGGTTCCCTATGATCTGGAGTGTGCCTTTCTTAGCCAAGTATCTAGATAAACAATAGCAAGACCCTGGGATCGATCAAGAACCCTTACTCCTGGAGTGGAATCTGCCACATTCCACAATTGATTCTCCTCATCAGGCTCAGACTATAAACTAACAGACCATGTAAAAAATAAAAGGAGACTTAAAGGAATGGTGGGGCCGATTAGGAACAATGAAGGAAATCTTCTTGTGGAGGCAGAGGGCACGACTGAGGTACTGAGTGAGTACTTTTCATCTGCCTTCACAAAAGAAGAGTCTGAGACCAGAAGGAGCGGACCTGGAGGGAGCGCAGCGAGAGCGGAACAGTCCCGAGCGGCAGCAACTCAACAGAGGCAGTTTTTGAAAAAGTGACGGCAGAGTAAAAAAAGTGACATCAGCACAAGGGAAGGGGCTGATTGGTGAGTAGCTGGTGAGTGTATTTTTTTTTAAGTTTACAAGTTTATTTCTGCTAAGTTAGTTAATAACCTATTAAATAGAGGGAAAGAGCTGATTGGTGAGTAGCTGGGGAGTGTTTTTTGTTCAGTTTTAAGTTTATTTCTGCTGGGTTAGTCCTCAGTCTATTAAATGGAGGCATGGCAGGGCAGCTCAGTCCCATGGAGTGCACATCCTGTGCCATGTGGGAAGTCCTGGATGACCACATGTGCGGGAAGTGTCGCCAGCTACAGCAACCTCGAGCTCCAGGTTTCGGAGCTTAAGCGGCAGCTGGAGTCACTGCGGTGCATCCGCGAGGCTGAGAATTACGTGGATAGCACGTTTCTAGAGGTGGTCACCCCGAAGCTTAAGAGTATGCAGACAGAGAGGGAATGGGTGACTGCCAGACAGAAGAGGAGGACCAGGCAGGTAGTGCAGGAGTCCCCAGAGTGCATCGTGCTCTCCAACCAGTATTCTGTTCTGAGTACTGGTGAGGGCGATGGTTCCTCTGGGGAGTGCAGCCAGAGTCAAGTCCACGGCACCACGGGTGGCTCAGCTGCACGGGGGGGGGGGGGGGAAAGAGTGGAAAAGCAATAGTGGTAGGGAAGTCAATAGTTAGGGGATTAGACCGGTGTTTCTGCGGCCGTAGACGTGACTCCAGGATGGTATGTTGCCTCCCTCGTGCCAGGGTCAAGGGTGTCACTGAGCGGCTGCAGGACACTCTGAGGGGGGAGGGTGAACAGCCAGAGGTCGTTGTCCGTATTGGTACAAACGATGTAGGCCGAAAGAGGGATGAGGTCCTGCAGGCAGAGTTTAGGGAGCTAGGAGAGAGATTAAAAAGCAGGACCTCAAAGGTAGCAATCTCCGGATTACTCCCAGTGCCACGTGCTAGTGAGTACAGGAATAGGAGGATAGAACAGATGAATGTGTGGCTGGAGAGATAGTGCAGAAGGGAGGGCTTTAGATTCCTGAGGCATTGGGACCATTTCTGGGGAAGGTGGGACCTCTACAAGCTGGACGGGTTACACCTCAGCAGAGCCAGGACCAATATTCTTGTGGGGAGGTTTGTTAGTGCTGTTGGGGAGGGGTTAAACTAGCTTGGCAGGGGGATGGGCACCAGCCTAGAGAGCAAATAATAAAAATGACAACAGAGAAGGTCATAGACTTAGGTAGCAGTGGGGAAATTAAAAACCAGAGTGTGTCAGGAAGGGGCAGAAGGTATGGAGTAAAAGGTAAAGTAATAAAAAGGGCAAAAGCAGGAACTAAGTGTCACAAAACATATTTGAAAGTTCTCTATCTGAATGCACGTAGCATTCGTAACAAAATAGACGAGTTAATGGCACAAATAACTACATATGGGTATGATCTTGTGGCCATTACAGAAACATGGCTGCAGGGTGACAATGCCTGGGAATTAAACATAACAGGTTATTTAACGATCAGGAAGGACAGGCAGGAAGGAAGGGGGGGTGGGGTGGCTATGTTAATAAAGGAAGGAATCACTGTAATACAGAGAAATGATATTGGGTCAAAAGATCAGGATAATGAAACAGTTTGGGTGGAGGTAAGGAATAATAAGGGGAAAAAAACACTAGTGGGCGTAGTCTATAGGCCTCCGAACAGTTGCAACTCTGTTGGACGGAGTATCAATCAGGAAATAGTTGAGGCTTGTAATAAGGGAACATCCATAATTATGGGGGATTTTAACTATCATATTAATTGGACAAATCAAATTGGGCAGTGCTGCCTTGAGGATGAGTTCATTGAGTGTATTAGGGATGGGTTTCTTGAGCAGTATGTAACTGAACCGACCAGGGGGCAAGCAACCTTAGATCTGGTCCTGTGTAACGAGACAGGATTAATTAAAAATGCCCTAGTAAAGGATCCCCTTGGAATGAGTGACCATAACATGGTTGAATTCCATATTCAATTAGAGGGTGAGAAGGTTGGATCTCAAACAAATGTGCTAAGCTTGAATAAAGGAGACTATGAAGGTATGAGAGCGGAATTGAGTAGAGTGGATTGGGAAAATAGATTAAAGGGTAAGATGATACATGATCAGTGGTGTACATTTAAGGAGTTATTTTACAACTTCCAAAAAAATTATATTCCACTGAGAAGAAAAGGGTGTAAAAGAAAAGACAGCCATCCGTGGCTAAGTAAAGAAATTAAGGATAGCATTTGACTAAAAACAAGGGCATATAAGGTAGCCAAATCTAGTGGGAGGACAGAGGATTGGGAAAACTTTAAAAGACAGCAAAAAGTAACAGAAAGATTGATTAAGAAAGGGAAGATAGATTATGAAAGTAAATTAGCAAAAAATATAAAAACAGATAGTAAGAGTTTTTATAGTTATATAAAAAGAAAAAGGGTGGCTAAAGTAAATGTTGGTCCCTTAGAGGATGAGACCGGGAAATTAATGGTGGGAAATATGGAGATGGCAAAAACACTGAATGAATATTTTGTATCAGTCTTTACAGTAGAAGACACTAAGAATATCCCAACACTGGACAAACAGGGGGCTATAGGGGGGGAGGAGCTAAACACGATCAAAATCACTAAGGAAGTGGTACTCGGTAAAATAATGGGACTCAAGGCGGATAAATCACCTGGACCTGATGGCTTACATCCTAGGGTCTTGAGGGAAGTGGCAGTAGGGATTGTGGATGCATTGGTAATAATTTTCCAAAACTCCCTGGAATCAGCAAAGGTCCCGGCAGACTGGAAAACTGCTAATGTAACGCCCTTATTTAAAAAGGGCAGTAGACAGAAGGCTGGAAACTATAGACCGGTTAGCCTAACATCTGTGGTAGATAAAATATTGGAGTCCATTGTTAAGGAGACAGTAACAGGACATTTGGATAATCATAATTTAATAGGACAAAGTCTGCATGGTTTTATGAAGGGGAAGTCATGTTTGACAAATTTGCTGGAGTTCTTTGAGGAAGTAACATATAGGGTGGATAAAGGGGAACCAGTGGACGTAGTGTATTTAGACTTCCAAAAGGCATTTGACAAGGTGCCACACAAAAGATTATTGCTTAAGATAAAAAATCACGGGATTGGGGGTAATATTCTGGCATGGATAGAGGATTGGCTATCGACCAGAAAGCAGAGAGTTAGGATAAATGGTTCATTCTCGGACTGGTAATCAGTAACTAGTGGTGTTCCACAGGGGTCAGTGCTGGGTCCCCAACTCTTTACAATTTATATTAACAATTTGGAGGAGGGGACCGAGTGTAACATATCAAAGTTTGCAGATGATACTAAGATGGGAGGGAAAGTAGTGAGTGAGGAGGACATAAAAAACCTGCAAGGGGACATAGACAGGCTAAGTAAGTGGGCAGAGATTTGGCAGATGGAATACAATACTGGAAAGTGTGAGGTTATGCACTTTGGCAGGAAAAATCGTAGAGCAAGTTATTATCTTAATGGCAAGAAACTGGAAAGTACTGAAGTACAAATGGATCTGGGGGTCCTGGTGCACGAAACTCAAAAGGTTAGTATGCAGGTGCAGCAAGTGATTAAGAAGGCCAATGGAATGTTGGCTTTCATTGCTAGGGGGATAGAATGTAAAAATAGGGAGGTATTGCTTCAGTTGTACAAGGTATTGGTGAGACCACACCTGGAATACTGCGTACAGTTTTGGTGTCCATACTTAAGAAAGGACATACTTGCTCTCGAGTCAGTACAAAGAAGGTTCACTCGGTTAATCCCGGGGATGAGGGGATGGACATATGAGGAGAGGTTGAGTAGATTGGGACTCTACTCACTGGAGTTCAGAAGAATGAGAGGCGATCTTATTGAAACGTATAAGATTGTGAAGGGGTTGGATCGGGTGGATGCGGGGAGGATGTTCCCAATGATGGGTGAAACTAGAACTAGGGGGCATAGTCTTAGAATAAGGGGCTGCTCTTTCAAAACTGAGATGAGGAGGAACTACTTCACTCAGAGGGTGGTAGGTCCATGGAATATGCTGCCCCAAAAAGCTGTAGAAGCTACATCATTACATAAATTTAAAACAGAAATAGACAGTTTCCTAGAAGTAAAGGGAATTAAGGGTTACGGGGAGCGGGCAGGAATTTGGACATGAGTCTAGGTTCAGATCGGTCATGGCCCTGTGGGTAGCGGAGCGGGCCCAGGGGCCATGTAGCCTGATCCTGCTCCTATTTCGTGTGTCTAATTCTGTTAGATTCAGGAGATGGTTCACTGATAGTAGATTGGCGGTTAGGATCAGATCAGCCATGATCTTGTTGAATGGCGGAGCAGGCTCGAGGGGCCAATTGGCCTACTCCTGCTCCTATTTCTTATGTTCGTATGTTCTTATATAGGAATAGAACAGAGGAATAAGGTGCATAAAAGAGTGAGTGTGTTGGATAGTACTAGAGAAGATAGTACTAGAGGAGTATACTATAAGCCCCCAAACAGTCCGGGGTAGATAAAGGAACAGATATGTAGGCAAAGCTCAGAGAAGTGTAGAAATAATAGGGTAATAATAGTAGGGGATTTCAACTTCCCCAATATTAACTGAGATAGTCAGAGTGTGAAAGGCTTAGAGGGTGCGGAATTCTTAAAATGCGTCCAGGAGAGCTTTTTGAGCCAGCATGTAGAAAGTCCTACAAGAGAGGGGGCAGTACTGGATCTAATTCTAGGAAATGTAGCGGGGCAAGTGGTAGAAGTGTCAGTAGGAGAGCATTTTGGTGACAGTGACCATAATTCGGTGAGATTTAAGGTAATCATGAAAAAGGACAAAGATGGACCGGAAATAAAGGTTCTAAATTGGGGGAAGGCCGATTTTAATATGATAAGGCAGGATCTGGCCAAAGTGGACTGGGGTCAGTTACTTGTAGGAAAATCCACATCAGAGCAGTGGGAGTCTTTCAGAAAGGAAATAGAGAGAGTACAACGCCAACATGTTCCCGTAAAGGTCAAGGGTGGGACCAACAAGTCCAGGGAACCCTGGATGTCAAGGGATATACAAGAATGGATTAGAAAAAAAAGGGAGGCTTTCGGCAGATAAAGGACTAAAAACAGTGGAAGCCCTAGAGGAGTATAGAAAGTGCAGGGGGGTACTTTAAAAAAAAATTAGGAGAGTGAAGAGGGGGCATGAAAAAACACTGGCGGGCAAAATAAAGGAAAATCCCAAGGTGTTTTATAAGTATATTAAGAGTGAGGATAACCAGGGAAAGAGTAGGGCCCATTAGGGACCAAAGTGGCAATCTGTGTGTAGAGCCGGAAGATGTCGGTGAGGTTTTAAATTAATATTTTGCATCTATGTTCACTGTGGAGAAGGACGATATAGGCATAGAAATCAGGCAGGGGGATTGTGATATACTTGAACAAATTAGTATTGAGAGGGAGGAGGTACTAGCGGTTTTAGCGGGCTTAAAAGTGGATAAATCCCCAGGCCCTGACGAGATGTATCCCAGGCTGCTGTGTGAGGCAAGTGAGGAGATTGCAGGGGCTCTGACACAAATTCTCAGGACCTCTCTGGCCACAAGGGAGGTAACAGAGGACTGGGGAACAGCTAACGTAGTACCATTATTCAAGAAGGGTAGTAGGGATAAACCAGGGAATTATAGACCAGTGAGCCTAACATCAGTGGTAGGGAACTTATTGGGAAAAATTCTGAGGGACAGAATTAGTATCTACTTGGAGAGGCATGGATTAATCAAGGATAATCAGCATGGCTTTGTCAGGGTGAGATCATGTCTAACCAATTTGATTGAATTTTTCGAGGGGGTGACTAGGTGTGTGGATGAGGGTAGTGCAGTTGATGTAGTCTACATGGACTTCAGTAAGGCTTTTGACAAAGTCTGGAAGACTGGTCAAGAAGGTAAGAGCCCATGGGATCCAGGGCAATTTGGCACATTGGATCCAAAATTGGCTTAGCAGCAGGAGGCAGAGGGTGATGGTCGAAGGTTGTTTTTGTGACTGGAAGCCTGTGTCCAGTGGTGTACCGCAGGGATTGGTGCTGGGTCCTTTGCTGTTTGTAGTGTACATTAATGATTTAGATATGAATGTAGGAGGTATGATCAGTAAGTTCGCAGATGACACGAAAATTGGTGGAGTGATAAATAGCGAGGAGGGAAGCCTCCAGCTACAGGATGATATGGACGGGTTGGTTACATGGGCAGAACAGTGGCAAATGGAATTTAACCCTGAAAAGTGTGAGGTGATGCATTTTGGGAGGACTAACAAGGCAAGGGAATACACAATGAATGGTAGGACCCTAGGAAGGACAGAGGATCAGAGGGACCTTGGTGTGCATGTACATAGATCCCTGAAGGCAGCAGGACAGGTAGATAAGGTGGTTAAAAAGGCATATGGGATACTTGCCTTCATTAGCCAAGGCATAGAATATAAGAGCAGGGAGGTTATGATGGAGCTGTACAAAACGCTAGTTAGGCCACAGCTGGAATACTGTGTGCAGTTCTGGTCGCCACACTATAGGAGGTTTGTGATTGCATTGGAGAGGGTGCAGAGGAGATTCACCAGGATGTTACCTGGGCTGCAGCGCTTCAGCTATGAAGAGAGACTGGATAGGCTGGGGTTGTTTTCCTTAGAGCAGAGAAGGCTGAGGGGGGACCTGATTGAGGTGTACAAAATTATGAGGGGCATAGATAGGGTAGATAGAAAGGAACTTTTCCCCTTAGTAGAGGGGTCAATAACCAGGGGGCATAGTTTTAAAGTAAGGGGCAGGAGGTTTAGAGGGGATTTGAGGAAAAACTTTTTCACCCAGAGGGTGTTTGGAATCTGGAACTCACTGTCTGAAAGGGTGGTAGAGGCAGGAAGCCTCACAACATTCAAGAAGCATTTAGATGAGCATTTGAAACGCCATAGCATACAAGGCTACGGAACAAGTGCTGGAAACTGGGATTAGAATAGATAGGGCTTGATGGCCGGCGTGGACACGATGGGCCGAAGGGCCTCTTTCTGTGCTGTATAACTCTAGTACCATATTAGATAGGAGCAAACTAAGAAAGACTCCGAAAAATTCAAAAATGGGTTTAGAATGCATGTACGTAAACGCACAAAGTGTGGTGAATAAGGTTGGTGAGCTACAAGCACGATTAGCTGTTGGGCAATATGATGTGGCAATAACGGAAACGTGGCTTAAAAATGGTGAGGACCGGGCACTTAATATTCAAAGGGTACAAGGTGTTCAGAAAAGATAGGGAAAGTAAAAAGGAAGGTGGAGTGGCAGTGCTGATTAAGGAAGACATTGTAGTGTTGGAAAGGGAGGATGTTGTTGAGGGGACAAGGACAGAACACATTTGGTTAGAGTTGAGGAGCAAAAAGGGTATGATGACGCTATTGGGGATATTCTGTAGGCCTCCAAATAGTGAGAGGGAGGTAGAGGAGCAAATCTGCAGGGAAATCGCAGAGATATGCAAGAGCTATAGAGTGGTGATATTGGGGGGACTTTAATTACCCAAATATCGATTGGGATAATGCTGGGGTAAAAGGAAAGAAGGGGGAGGAATTTCTGAAATGTGTTCAGGAGAATTTCTTTGACCAGTATGTTCTTGGCTTAACTAGGAAGGAGGCATTGCTGGACCTGGTGCTGAGGAATGAGGTGGGCCAGGTCCACCAAGTGTCTGTGGGAGAACACTTGGGTATGAGTGATCATCGTATCGTAAGATTTAGATTAGCAACGGAGAGGAGCAAGGAACAATCTAGAGTGGAACTTCTAAAGTGGAATAGGGCTAACTTCAATGGGATGCGAAAGGATCTAGCCAGGGTAAAATGGAACCAAAGACTGACAGGAAAAACTGTAACGGAACAATGGATGATCGTTAATGAGGAGATGTAACTGGTAGAATAGATAAGGGAAAACCAGTGGATGTGATGTATTTGGACTTTCAGAAGGCTTTCGATAAGGTCCCCCATAAGAGATTAGCGTGTAAAGTTAAGGCACATGGAATTGGGGGCAAGGTACTGACTTGGATAGAGAACTGGTTGGCAAACAGGAAGCAAAGAGTTGGAATAAATGGCTCTTTTTCCGAGTGGCAGGCAGTGACTAGTAGGGTACCGCAGGGATCGGTCCTAGGACCCCAGCTATTCACAATATATATAAATGATCTAGACGAGGGAACTAGATGTAATATCTCCAAGTTTGCAGACGACACAAAGCTGGGTGGGCGTGTGTGCTGTGAGGAGGATGCCGAGAAACTCCAGTATGATTTGGACAGGTTGGGTGATTGGGCATAAGCATGGCAGATGCAGGATAAATGCGAGGTTATCCACTTTGATGGCAAAAACAGGAAGGCAGATTATTATCTGAACGGCAATAGATTGGGAGAAGGGGAAGTGCAACGAGACCTGGGTGTCCTTGTGCACCAGTCGCTGAAGATAAACATGCAGGTGCAGCAGGCGGTTAAGAAGGCAAATGGTATGTTGGCCTTCGTAGCGAGAGGGTTCGAGTACAGGAACAAGGATGTCTTGCTGCAGTTGTACAGGGCCTTGGTGAGACCACACCTTGAGTATTGTGTGCAGTTTTGGTCGCCTTATCTGAGGAAGGATGTTCTTGTCATGGAGGGAGTGCAGCGAAGATTCACCAGACTGATACCTGGGATGGCAGGAATGACGTATGAGGAGAGATTGGGTCGATTGGGCTTATACTCGCTGGAGTTTAGAAGAATGAGAGGGGATCTCATTGAAACTTATAAAATTCTAACAGGACTAGACAGACTAGATGCAGGAAGGATGTTCCCAATGGCCGGGGAGTCCAGAACCAGGGGCCACAGTCTAAGGATAAGGGGTAAGCCATTTAGGACAGAGATGAGGAGGAATTTCTTCACCCAGAGAGTGGTGAACCTGTGGAATTCTCTACCACAGAAGGCAGTGGAGGCCAATTCATTAAATATATTCAAGAAGGAGTTGGATATATTTCTTAAGGCTAAAGGGATCAAGGGATATGGGGAGAAGGCAGGGACAGGGTACTGAATTTGGATGATCAGCCATGATCTCATTGAATGGCGGAGCAGGCTCGAGGGGCCGAATGGCCTATTCCTGCTCCTATCTTCTATGTTTCTATGTTCCAAGTACAGGCTAGGTACATTCCAACAAGAGGGAAGGGTAAGGGAACCAAAGCAAGGGCTCCTTGGATGACGGGAGAGATAGAGAAGATGAAAC
Organism: Somniosus microcephalus; assembly: GCF_052327205.1. Lineage (NCBI taxonomy): Eukaryota > Metazoa > Chordata > Chondrichthyes > Squaliformes > Somniosidae > Somniosus > Somniosus microcephalus. The sequence continues at coordinate 42,763,274 of NC_141017.1, read as the reverse complement.
AAAAAAAGAGGGTGTATGATGCATGTCAGGTGAATTCTTCAAGAGAGAACCAGACCAAATACAATAAGTTGAGAGGGGAAGTGAAGATGAAAATAAGATTGGCAAAGAGAGAATATGAGTGTAGAATGGCGGTTAACATAAAAGGGAACCCAAAAATCTTCTACCGGCATATAAACAGTAACTGGCTAGTAAGAGGCGGGGTGGGGCCTATTATAGACAAAGAAGGTTATATATGCTTAGAGGTGCTGGGCAAGGCTAGAATACTCAATGAGTACTTGGTATCAAAAATAAAAACACAAAATGCTGGAAATACTCAGCAGGTCAGGCTGCATCTGTGGAGAGAGGAACAAAGTTAACGTTTCAGGTCGATGACCCTTCGTCAGAACTGGGAAAAACTGGCGATGTAACAGATTTTAAGCAAGTGTTGGGGCAGGGAAAGGGAGGAGGGGAGGAAAGAACAAAAGGGAAGGTCTGTGATAGGATGGAAGGCAGGAGAGATTAAGAGATGGTGCAAGGCAAAAGGAGATGGTAATGGGACAAGTTAACAAACAAAGGATGGCTCTAGATGAGGTGTAAATGGCACTGGCAGAATGAAAGACAGCTGCCATGTGGGAGAGAGTACTTTGTATCTGTGTTTACTAAGGAGGTGGATGCTGACAAAATATCGGTAGAAGTGGAAAAGGTAGAAGCAATGGATGGGGTGAAAATTGATAGACAGGATGTGCTAGAAAGGCTGGGTATGCTTAGAGTGGACAAGTCACCTGGTCCAGATGGCTTGCATACCAGGTTGCTAAGGTAATTGGGGGAGGAGATAGCGGAAGGGCTTGCCATAAATTTCCAATCTTTCCTAGATGCGGGGGAGGTGCCTGAGGATTGGAAAGTGGCAAATGTGACATCATTGTTCAAGAAAGGGTGTAAGGACATTCCTAGTAACTACAGGCCGGACAGTTTAACATCAGTGGTGGATAAAGTTTTAGAAACAATAATCAAGGAAAAAATTAACGGGCACTTGGAGAGGTTTAAGCTAATTAAGGAGAGCCAACACAAATTTTTAAAAGGCAGATTGTGTTTGACTAATCTAATTGAATATTTTGATGAAGTAACAGAGAGGATTGATGAAGGGAATGCAATGGATGTTGTCTACATGGATTTTCGGAAGGCGTTTGACAAAGTACCACATAGAAGGCTGGTTAACAAAATTGAGGCTCACGGAATAGGTGGGTCAGTGGCAACTTGGATAAGGAATTGGCTTAAGGACAGAAAACAGTGAGTTGTGGTAAATGGCTATTTTTCAGACTGGAGGATGGTAGACAGTGGTGTTTCCCAAGGGTCAGTGATGGGGCCACTGCTTTTTTTGATATATATATAAATGACCTGGATATTGGAATACAGAGTAGAATTTCTAAATTTGCTGATGGCACCAAACTTGGGGGTGTGGCAAACAGTGATGATGATACCAATCGACTGCAACAGGACATAGAAAAGCTAGCAGAATGGGCAGACAAGTGGCAGATGGAATTTAATGTAGAGAAGTGTGAGGTGATGCATTTTGTCAGAAGGAACAGGGAGAGGCAATAGATACTTAATGGCACAGTTTTCAAGAGTGTGCAGTGACAGAGGGTCCTGGGAGTTGATGTGCATAGATCCCTGAAGGTGGCAGGACATATTGAGAGAGTGGTTAGCAAAGCATATGGGATCTTGGGTTTAATAAATAGAGGTATTGAGTACAAAAGTAGGGATGGTACAAGGACTAGGGGACACCGATTTAAGGTTTTGGGCAAGAGATACAGGGGGGATGTGAGGAAAAACTTTTTTACGCAGCGAGTGGTGAGGACCTGGAACTCGCTGCCGACAGAAGTGGTGGAAGCGAAGACACTCAATGTTTTCAAGGGGAGACTGGATAGGCACTTGACGGAAATAGACTTGCAGGGCTATGGGGATAGAGAAACAGCCTGACATAGTCATACTCACAGAATCACACCTTTCAGCCAATGTCCCAAACTCTTCCCTCACCATCCCTCGGTATGTCCTGTCCCAATGGCAGGACAGACCCACCAGGGGTGGCGGAACAGTGGTATACAGTTGGGAAGGAGTGGCCCGGGAGTCCTCAACATTGAATCCGACCTCATGAAGTCTCATGGCTTCAGGTCAAGCATGGGCAAGGAAACCTCCTGCTGATTACCACCTACCGCCCTCCCTCAGCTGATGAATCAGTACTCCTCCATGTTGAACACCACTTGGAAGAAGCACTGAGAGTAGCGAGGGCACAGAATGTACTCTGGGTGGGGGACTTCAATGTCCATCACCAAGATGGCTTGGTAGCACCACTACTGGCCGAGTCCTAAAGGACATAGCTGCCAGTCTGGGCCTGCGACAGGTGGTGAGAGAACCAACACGAGGGAAAAACCTACTTGACCTCGTCCTCACCAATCTACCTGTCGCAGATGCATCTGACCATGACAGTATTGGTAGCAGTGACCACCACACAGTCATTGTGGAGACGAAGTCCTGTCTTTACACTGAGGACACCCTCCATTGTGTTGTGTAGCACTACCAACGTGCTAAATGGGATAGATTCAGAACAGATCTAGCAGCTCAAAACTGGGCATCCATGAGGCACTGTGGGCCATCAGCAGCAGCAGAATTGTATTCCACCACAATCTGTAACCTCATGGCCTGGCATATCCCTCACTCTACCATTACCATCAAGCCAGGGGATCAACCCTGGTTCAATAAGGAGTGTAGATGAGCATGCCAGGAGCAGCACCAGGCGTACCTAAAAATGAGGTGCCAATCTGGGAAAGCTGCAACACACGACTACATGCATGCTAAAAAGCGGAAGCTGCATGCTATAGACAGGGCTAAGTGATCCCACAATCAACAGATCAGATCAAAGCTCCGCAGTCCTGCCACATCCCGTCGAGAATAGTGGTGGACCATTAAACAACTAACAGGAGGAGGTGGCTCCATGAATATCCCCATCCCCATGAGTGCAAAAGACAAGGCTGAAGCGTTTGCAACCATCTTCAGCCAGAAGTGCCGAGTGGATGATCCCTATCGGCTTACTCCTGAGGTCCCCGCCATCACAGAAGCCAGTCTTCAGCCAATTCGATTCACTCCACGTGATATCAAGAAACAGCTAAGCGCACTTGATACAGCAAAGGCTATGGGCCCCGACAGCATCCTGGCTATAGTGCTGAATGCTCCAGAACTAGCCGCGCCGCTAGCCAAGCTGTTCCAGTACAGCTACAACACTGGCATCTATCCGACAATGTGGAAAACTGCCCAGGTATGCCCTGTCCACAAAAAGCAGGACAAATGCAACCCGGCCAATTACCGCCCCATCAGTCTATTCTCAATCATCAGCAAAGTGATGGAAGGTGTCATCGACAGTGCTATCAAGTGGCAGTTACTCACCAATAACCTGCTCATTGATGCCCAGTTTGGGTTCTGCCAAGACCACTCGACTCCCGACCTCATTACTGCCTTGGTCCAAACATGGACAAAGGAGCTGAATTCCGGAGGTGAGGTGAGAGTGACTGCCCTTGACATCAAGGCGACATTTGACCGAGTGTGGCATCAAGGAGCCCGAGTAAAACTGAAGTCAATGGGAATCGGGGGGGGGGGGGGCGGAAACATACCACTGGCTGGAGTCATACCTAGCACAAAGGAAGATGGTTGTGGTGGTTGAAGTCAATCATCACAGCCCCAGGACGTCGCTGCAGGAGTTCCTCAGGGCAGTGTCATAGGCCCAACCATCTTCAGCTGCTTCATCAATAACCTTCCCTCCAACATAAGGTCAGAAATGGGGATGTTCGCTGATGACTGCACAGTGTTCAGCGCCATTCACAACTCCTGAGATAATGAAGCAGTCCATGCCCGCATGCAACAAGACCTGGACGACGTTCAGGCTTGAGCTGATAAGTGGCAGGTAACATTCGCGCCACAGAAGTGCCAGGCAATGACAATCTCCAACAAGCGAGAGTCTAACCACCTCCTCTTGATATTCAAATGCATTAGCATCGTCACATCCCCCACCATCAACATCCTGGGGGTCACCATTGACCAGAAACTTAAATGGACCAGTCACATAATTACTGTGGCAACAAGAGCAGGTCAGGGGCTAGGTATTCTGCGGTGAGTGTCTCACCTCCTGACTCCCCAAAGCCTTTCCACCATCTACAAGGCACAAGTAAGGAGTGTGATGAAATACTGTCCACTTGCCTGGATGAGTGCAGCTCCAACAACACTCAAGAAGCTCAACACCATCCAGGACAAAGCAGCCCACTTGATTGGCACCTCATCCACCACCTTAAACATTCACTCCCTCCACCACCGGCGTACCGTGGCTGCAATGTGTACCATCTACAAGATGCACTGCAGCAACTCGCCAAGGCTTCTTCGGCAGCACCTCCCAAACCCACGACCTCTTCCACCTAGAAGGACAAGGGCAGCAGGCGCATGGGAACACCACCACCTCCAATTTCCCCTCCAAGTCACACACCATCCTGACTTAGAAGTATATCACCGATCCTTCATTGTCGCTGGGTCAAAATCCTGGAACTCCCTCCCGAACAGCACTGTGGGATTACCTTCATCACACGGTTCCAGAAGGCTGCTCACCACCACCTTCTCAAGGACAATTAGGGATGGGCAATAAATGTTGGCCTTGCCAGCGACACCCACATCCCATAAACAATTTTTTTTTAAATGGGACTGACTGGATTGCTCTGCAGAGAACTGGCTCGGACTCGATGGGCCGAATGGCCTCCTTCTGTGCCGTTATGACTCTATGAATTTAATGTTGCAGTCGAGGAGGACGGAGTAGAGATATTGTAGGGAATAAAAATAGATAGAAAGGAGGTACTAAATAGGTTGGCATCACTCAAAGTTGACAAGTCACCCGGTCCGGATGGGATGCAGTCTAGGTTGCTGAGGGGAGCTAAGGCGGAGATAGCGGATGTTCTGATCACAATCTTTCAATCCTCCTTGGATATGGGAGTGGTGCCAGAGAACTGGAGGATTGCGAATGCTAACCCCTGTTTAAAAATTGGGAGAGATATAAACCTGGTAACTACAGGTCAATCAGTCTAACATCAGTGGTGGGAAAACTACTAGAGACTAGTGTCAAGGACAAAATTAATTCACACTTGGAGAAGCTTGGATTAATAAGGGACAGCCAGCACAGATTTGTTCAAGGCAATTCGTGTCTGACTAACTTGATTGAGTTCTTCGTTGAAGTAACAGAGAGAGTTGAAGGTCGTGTAGTAGATGTTGTATAAATGGACTTTCAAAAGGCATTTGATAAAGTACCACACAGCAGACTTATTCGGAGAATAGAAGCACATGGTATTAAAGGGGTGGTGGTAACCTGGGTACAAAATTGGCTAAGGGATAGGGTACAAACTTGGCTAAGAGATAGGAGACAAAGGGTAGTGGTTAACGGATGTTTTTCTGACTGGGGAGAAGTATGCAGTTGGGTCCCCCAGGAATCGGTAGTAGGACCATTGCTTTTCTTGTTATATATAAATGACTCGGACTTGGGTATAGGGAGTACAATTCAAAGTTTGCAGATGATACAAAACTTGGCAACGTAGTAAATAGTGAGGAGGATAGTAGCAGACTTCAGGAAGACACAGACAGAGTGGTGAAATGGGCAGAGACATGGCAGATGCAATTTAATGCAGATAAGTATGAAGTGATGCACTTTGGAGGAACAACATGGAGAGGTAGTATAATCTAAATGGTACTATTTTGAGGGGGGTGCAAGAGCAGAGGGACCTGGGAGTGCAGATTCACAAATATTTGAAGTTGGCAGGGCAGATTGATAAGGTGGTTAAGAAAGCGTATGGGATACTTGGCTTTGTAAATAGGGACACTGAATACAAAAAAGGAAGTCATGCTAAACCTTTACAAACCACTGGTTAGGCCTCAGCTGGAGTATTGTGGCCAATTCTGGGTGCCACACTTTAGGAAGGATGTCAAGACCTTGGAAAAGGTACAGAGGAGAATTACTAGGATGATACCAGGGATGAGGGACTTCATTTATGTGGAGAGATTAGAGAAGCTGGGATTGTTCCCCTTAGAGCAGAGAAGGTTAAAGGGAAATCTAATAGATGTATTCCAAATAATGAGTGGTTTTGATAGAGAAAATAGGGAGAAACTGTTTCTACTGGTAAGTGGGTCAGCAACCAGAGGTCATAGATTTAAAATAATTGGCAAAAGAACTAGAGGGGAAATTAGATTTTTTTCACACAGAGGGTTGTTAAGATCTGGAACGCACAACCTGAAAGGGTGGTGGAAGCAGATTCCATATGAAATTTCAAAAGGCAACTGGACATGTACTTGAAGAGGACTGATGTTATAGAGTCATAATGGCAGAGAAGGGGGCCATGCGGCCCATCGAGTTCGTGCCGACTCTCTGTAGAGCAATCCAGTCAGTCCCATTCCCCTGCTCTATCCCCGTAGCCCTGCAAGTTTATTTCCCTCAACTGCCTATCCAGTCTCCCCTTGAAAACATTGAGTGTGTCCGCTTCCATCACTTCCGTTAGCAGCGAGTTCCAGGTCCTCACCACCCGCTGTGTAAAAATGTTTTTCCTCATATCCCCCCGTATCTCTTGCCCAAAACCTTAAATCTGTGTCCCCTAGTCCTTGTACCATCAACTAGTGGGAACAGCCTTTCCCCGTCTAGCCTACCCAAACCCGTCATAATCTTGTACACCTCTATCAAATCACCCCTCAACCTCCTTTGCTCTAATGAAAACAAATCCAGCTTCTCCAACCTGTCCTTGTAGCTAAGATCCTCCATCCCCGGAACCATTCTGGTAAATTTCCTCTACACCCTCTAAAGGGCCTTCACATCCTTCCTAAAGTGTGGTGACCAGAACTGGATGCAATACTCCAGTTGTGGCCTAACCAGCGCTTTATAAAGGTTCAGCATAACTTCCCTACTTTTGTACTCAATACCTCTATTTATGAAGCCCAAGATCCCATATGCTTTGCTAACCACTCTCTCAATATGCCCTGCCACCTTCAGGGACCTATGCACGTTAACTCCCAGGTCCCTCTGTCCCTGCACACTCTTTAAAACTGTGCCATTAAGTGTATATTACCACTCCCTGTTCCTTCTGCCAAAATGCATCACCTCACACTTCTCTGTATTAAATTCCATTTGCCACTTGTCTGCCCATTCTGTTAGCCTTTCTATGTCCTGTTGTAGTCGATTGGTATCCTCCTCACTGTTTGCTACACCCCCAAGTCTGGTGTCATCGGCAAATTTAGAAATTCTACTTTGTATCCAGTATCCAGGTCATTTATATATATCAAAAAAAGCAGTGGCCCCAGTGACAGTGGGTGTGAGACTAAATTTTATAGCTCCTTCAAAGAGCTGACATAGGGCTGAATGGCCTCCTTCTGTGCTGTATGATTCCATGATTTAGAACAGCTAAATTAACATAATTTTTATAAAACTGCAAGTTACATCAATTATAAATGTTATATTGTGTACCAGGATAAGAGGCATTCTCCCAAGCTATCATTCAACATAACTGGATCCCTGAAAATGGTTGATCGAGTGATGAAATATCAGTCTTAGCACAGACTTTCTAGCCAAATACTGTCACTGAGGAGCCAAGTGCAAATCACCCAATAACCCAGTAATTGGAAACACCCGGTGGAAAGGGATTCACCACAGATACAGTGAGTCACCACAGTCAGTCGAGAGTTATTACCCAAGGATGTCAATCAATGAGGTGATTTTGGAATTGAATGAGATGGTCAGTTTCATTGATCTCTGCCAAATACTTCGTATGGCCTCAGATTGCCCCCCATTCTATTATAATGTCATGAACTGCTGCCTAGGCTGAAGTATAAATATTAGCCGATCTGTAACATAAATTCCCTACACCCTTCAGAAACAGCTAGTAGTAACTGACTTTTGTGTTTTACTAGACATTCTCTTGGGTTCAGCATTGCCATAAAGAGACGACATGTCTCCGTAATGAGACCGCAGGTTTTAATCCCTAGAGCATAACCAAGCAATCGGAAAAGTAAACTTTTATCTGTATAATATCATATGAATTCTCTCTTTATGGAAAGCAGTCTGAATAAGCACTTTACAAAGATAAGCCACAGCTTCAAATTAATATTTACATGAATGAATAGTACAGTTTTCACAGTGAGAATTACATTTCCTTACTCTCTATTTATGAAAAATAATAAAGATGGAGCATATATCTTTTTAAAAGTGGGCTGTAGTATATTCTCTAGATTAGCATTTCAAAATTAAGCTGTTTCAGACTTACAAATACAGCACTCTGATATACTCCACACCCCTCACTGTAACTCTGATATACTCCACACCCCTCACTGTAACTCTGATATATCCACACTCCTCACTGTAACTCTGATATACTCCACACCCCTCAATGTAGCACTCTGATATACTCCACACCCCTCACTGTAGCACTCTGATATACCTCACAACCCTCACTATAACACTCTGATATATCCACACCCCTCACTGTAACTCTGATATACTCCACACCCCTCAATGTAGCACTCTGATATACCTCACAACCCTCACTGTAACTCTGATATATCCACACCCCTCACTGTAACTCTGATATACTCCACACCCCTCAATGTAGCACTCTGATATACCTCACAACCCTCACTGTAACTCTGATATATCCACACCCCTCACTATAACACTCTGAGAAATCCACACTCCTCACTGTAACTCTGATATATCCACACCCCTCACTGTAACTCTGAGAAATCCACACTCCTCACTGTAACTCTGATATACCTCACACCCCTCACTGTAACTCTGATATATCCACACCCCTCACTGTAACTCTGATATACCTCACAACCCTCACTGTAACTCTGATATACTCCACACCCCTCACTATAACACTCTGAGAAATCCACACTCCTCACTGTAACTCTGATATATCCACACCCCTCACTGTAACTCTGAGAAATCCACACTCCTCACTGTAACTCTGATATACCTCACACCCCTCACTGTAACTCTGATATATCCACACCCCTCACTGTAACTCTGAGAAATCCACACTCCTCACTGTAACTCTGATATATCCACACTCCTCACTGTAACTCTGATATATCCACACTCCTCACTGTAACTCTGATATACTCCACACCCCTCACTGTAACTCTGAGAAATCCACACTCCTCACTGTAACTCTGATATATCCACACCCCTCACTGTAACTCTGATATATCCACACTCCTCACTGTAACTCTGATATACTCCACACCCCTCACTGTAACTCTGATATATCCACACTCCTCACTGTAACTCTGATATACTCCACACCCCTCACTGTAACTCTGATATACCTCACAACCCTCACTGTAACTCTGATATATCCACACTCCTCACTGTAACTCTGATATATCCACACTCCTCACTGTAACTCTGATATACTCCACACCCCTCACTGTAACTCTGATATATCCACACTCCTCACTGTAACTCTGATATACTCCACACCCCTCACTGTAGCACTCTGATATACTCCACACCCCTCACTGTAGCACTCTGATATATCCACACCCCTCACTGTAACTCTGATATACCTCACAACCCTCACTATAACACTCTGAGAAATCCACACTCCTCACTGTAACTCTGATATATCCACACTCCTCACTGTAACTCTGATATACTCCACACCCCTCACTGTAACTCTGATATATCCACACTCCTCACTGTAACTCTGATATATCCACACTCCTCACTGTAACTCTGATATACTCCACACCCCTCACTGTAACTCTGATATACCTCACACCCCTCACTGTAACTCTGATATACTCCACACCCCTCACTGTAACTCTGAGAAATCCACACCCCTCACTGTAACTCTGATATACCTCACACCCCTCACAATAACACTCTGATGTACCCCACACCCCTCACTGTAACACTCTGATATACCCCTCACTATAATTCTGATATACCCCACACCCCTCACTATAACACTCTGATATACCCCTCACTATAATTCTGATATACCCCACACCCCTCACTGTAACACTCTGATATACCCCTCACTACAATACTGATATACCCCACACCCCTCACTGTAGCACTCTGATATACCCACACCCCTCATTGTAACACTCTGATATACCCCTCACTATAATACTGATATACTCCACATCCCTCACTGTAGCACTCTGATATACCCCACACCCCTCATTGTAACACTCTGATATACCCCTCACTATAATACTGATATACACCACACCCCTCATTGTAACACTCTGATATACCCCTCACTATAATACTGATATACCCCACACCCCTCACTGTAGCACTCTGATATACCCAAACCCCTCATTGCAACACTCTGATATACCCTTCACTATAATACTGAAATACTCCACACCCCTTACTGTAGCACTCTGATATACTCCACACTCCTCACTGTAATATTCTGATATACCCCACACCCCTCACTATAACACTCTGATATACCCCTCACTGTAACTCTGATATACCCCACACCCCTCACTGTAACATTCTGATATACCCCACACCCCTCATTGTAACACTCTGATATATCCCACACTCCTCACTGTAACACTCTGATATACCCCACACCCCTCATTGTAACACTCTGACATACCCCTCACTATAATACTGATATACCCCACACACTTCACTGTAATATTCTGATATACCTCACACCCCTCATTGTGTCACACTGATATACACCTCACCCCTCACTATAACACTCTGATATACCCCACACCCCTCATTGTAACACTCTGATGTACCCCACACCCCTCACTATAACACTCTGATATACCCCTCACTGTAACACTGATATACCCCACACCCCTCATTGTAACACTCTGATATACCCCACACCCCTCACTGTAGCACTCTGATATACACCACACTCCTCACTGTAATATTCTGATATACCCCACACCCCTCATTGTAACACTCTGATATACCCCTCACTATAATACTGATATACCCCACACCCCTCATTGTAACACTCTGATGTACCCCACACCCCTCACTATAACACTCTGATATACCCCTCACTGTAACTCTGATATACCCCACACCCCTCACTGTAACTCTGATATACCCCACACCCCTCACTGTAACACTGATATAACCCACACCCCTCACTGTAACTCTGATATACCTCACACCCCTCACTGTAACTCTGATATACCCCACACCCCTCACTGTAACACTCTGATATACCCCACACCCATCACTGTAACACTGATAGACCCCACACCCCTCACTGTAACACTCTGAAAAACCCCACACCCCTCACTGTAACTTTGATATACCCCACACCCCTCACTGTAACTCTGATATACCCCACACCCATCACTGTAACACTGATAGACCCCACACCCCTCACTGTAACACTCTGAAAAACCCCACACCCCTCACTGTAACTCTGATATACCTCACACCCCTCACTGTAACTCTGATATACCCCACACCCATCACTGTAACACTGATAGACCCCACACCCCTCACTGTAACACTCTGAAAAACCCCACACCCCTCACTGTAACTTTGATATACCCCACACCCCTCACTGTAACTCTGATATACCTCACACCCCTCAATGTAACTCTGATATACCCCACACCCCTCACTATAACACTCTGATATACCCCACACCCCTCACTGTAACTCTGATATACCCCACACCCCTCACTGTAACACTGATATACCTCACACCCCTCACTGTAACTCTGATATACCCCACACCCCTCACTGTAACTCTGATATGCCTCACACCCCTCACTGTAACTCTGATATACCTCACACCCCTCACTGTAACTCTGATATACCCCACACCCCTCACTGTAACTCTGATATACCTCACACCCCTCACTGTAACTCTGATATACCTCACACCCCTCACTGTAACTCTGATATACCCCACACCCCTCACTGTAACTCTGATATACCTCACACCCCTCACTATAACTCTGATATACCCCACACCCCTCACTGTAACACTGATATACCCCACACCCCTCACTGTAACTCTGATATACACCACACCCCTCACTGTAACTCTGATATACCTCACACCCCTCACTGTAACTCTGATATATCCCACACCCCTCACTGTAACTCTGATATACACCACACCCCCCACTGTAACTTTGATATACCCCACACCCCTCACTGTAACACACTGATATACCTCACACCCCTCACTGTAGCTCTGATATACCTCACACACCTCACTGTAACTCTGATATACCCCACACCCCTCACTATAACTCTGATATACACCACACCCCTCACTGTAACACTGATATACGCCACACCCCTCACTGTAACACTCTGATATATCCCACACCCCTCACTGTAACTTTGATATACCCCACACCCCTCACTGTAACTCTGATATACCTCACACCCCTCACTGTAACTCTGATATACCCCACACCCCTCACTGTAACTCTGATATACCCCACACCCCTCACTGTAACACTGATATACCCCACACCCCTCACTGTAACTCTGATATACCCCACACCCCTCACTGTAACACTGATATACCTCACACCCCTCACTGTAACTCTGATATACCTCACACCCCTCACTGTAACTCTGATATACCACACACACCTCACTGTAACACTGATATACCCCACACCCCTCACTGTAACACTGATATACCTCACACCCCTCACTGTAACTCTGATATACCCCACACCCCTCACTGTAACTCTGATATACCTCACACCCCTCACTGTAACTCTGATATACCTCACACCCCTCACTGTAACTCTGATATACCACACACCCCTCACTGTAACTCTGATATACCCCACACCCCTCACTGTAACTCTGATATACCCCACACCCCTCACTGTAACACTCTGATATACCTCACACCCCTCACTGTAACTCTGATATGCCTCACACCCCTCACTGTAACTCTGATATACCTCACACCCCTCACTATAACTCTGATATACCCCACACCCCTCACTGTAACACTGATATACCCCACACTCCTCACTGTAACTCTGATATACCCCACACCCCTCACTGTAACACTGATATACCCCACACTCCTCACTGTAACACTGATATACCCCACACCCCTCACTGTAACACTGATATACCCCACACCCCTCACTGTAACTCTGATATATCCCACACCCCTCACTGTAACTCTGATATACCCCACACCCCTCACTGTAACACTGATATACCCCACACTCCTCACTGTAACTCTGATATACCCCACACCCCTCACTGTAACTCTGATATACCCCACACCCCTCACTGTAACTCTGATATACACCACACCCCTCACTGTAACTCTGATATACCTCACACCCCTCACTGTAACTCTGATATACCCCACACCCCTCACTGTAACTCTGATATACCCCACACCCCTCACTATAAATCTGATATACACCACACCCCTCACTGTAACACTGATATACCCCACACCCCTCACTGTAACACACTGATATACCTCACACCCCTCACTGTAACTCTGATATACCTCACACCCCTCACTGTAACTCTGATATACCTCACACCCCTCACTATAACTCTGATATACCCCACACCCCTCACTGTAACACTGATATACCCCACACTCCTCACTGTAGCTCTGATATACCTCACACCCCTCACTGTAACTCTGATATACCCCACACCCCTCACTGCAACTTTGATATACCCCACACCCCTCACTATAACTCTGATATACACCACACCCCTCACTGTAACACTGATATACCCCACACCCCTCACTGTAACACTGCTATACTCCACACCCCTCAATGTAACTCTGATATACCCCACACCTCTCACTGTAACTCTGATAACCCTCACACCCCTCACTGTAACTCTGATATACCCCACACCCCCCACTGTAACTCTGATATACCCCGCACGCCTCACTGTAACTCTGATATACCCCACACCCCCCACTGTAAATTTGATATACCCCACACCCCCCACTGTAAATTTGATATACCTCACACCCCTCACTGTAACTCAGATATACCTCACACCCCTCACTGTAACTCTGATATACCCCACACCCCTCACTGTAACACTGATATACCCCACACCACTCACTGTAACACTCTGATATACCCCACACCCCCACTGTAAATTTGATATACCCCACACCCCTCACTGTAACTCAGATATACCTCACACCCCTCACTGTAACTCTGATATACCCCACACCCCTCACTGTAACTTTGATATACCCCACACCCCTCACTGTAACTCTGATATACCCCACACCCCTCACTGTAACTCAGATATACCCCACACCCCTCACTGTAACTCTGATATACCCCACACCCCTCACTGTAACTCTGATATACCCCACACACCTCACTATAACTCTGATATACCCCACACCCCTCACTGTAACTTTGATATACCCCACACCCCTCACTGTAACTCTGATATACCCCACACCCCTCACTATAACTCTGATATACCTCACACCCCTCACTGTAACTCTGATATACCTCACACCCCTCACTGTAACACTGATATACCTCACACCCCTCACTGTAACACTGATATACCTCACACCCCTCACTGTAACTCTGATATACCCCACACCCCTCACTGTAACTCTGATATACCACACACCCCTCACTGTAACACTGATATACCTCACACCCCTCACTGTAACACTCTGATATACCCCTCACTATAATACTGATATACCCCACACCCCTCACTGTAGCACTCTGATATACCCCACACCCCTCATTGTAACACTCTGATATACCCCTCACTATAATACTGATATACTCCACACCCCTCACTGTAGCACTCTGATATACCCCACACCCCTCATTGTAACACTCTGATATACCCCTCACTGTAATACTGATATACACCACACCCCTCCTTGTAACACTCTGATATACCCCTCACTATAATACTGATATACCCCACACCCCTCACTGTAGCAATCTGATATACCCAAACCCCTCATTGCAACACTCTGATATACCCCTCACTATAATATTGATATACTCCACACCCCTTACTGTAGCACTCTGATATACTCCACACTCCTCACTGTAATAGTCTGATATACCCCACACCCCTCACTATAACACTCTGATATACCCCTCACTGTAACTCTGATATACCCCACACCCCTCACAGTAACACTCTGATATACCCCACACCCCTCATTGTAACACTCTGATATATCCCACACTCCTCACTGTAACACTCTGATATACACCACACCCCTCATTGTAACACTCTGACATACCCGTCACTATAATACTGATATACCCCACACTCTTCACTGTAATATTCTGATATACCCCACACCCCTCATTGTAACACACTGATATACCCCTCACCCCTCACTATAACACTCTGATATACCCCTCACTGTAACACTGATATATCCCACACTCCTCACTGTAACACTCTGATATACCCCACACCCCTCATTGTAACACTCTGATGTACCCCACACCCCTCACTATAACACTCTGATATACCACTCACTGTAACACTGATATACCCCACACCCCTCATTGTAACACTCTGATATACCCCACACCCCTCACTGTAGCACTCTGATATACTCCACACTCCTCACTGTAATATTCTGATATACCCCACACCCCTCATTGTAACACTCTGATATACCCCTCACTATAATACTGATATACCCCACACCCATCATTGTAACACTCTGATGTACCCAACACCCCTCACTATAACACTCTGATATACCCCTCACTGTAACTCTGATATACCCCACACCCCTCACTGTAACTCTGATTTACCCCACACCCCTCACTGTAACACTGATATAACCCACACCCCTCACTGTAACTCTGATATACATCACACCCCTCACTGTAACACTTTGATATACCCCACACCCATCACTGTAACACTGATAGACCCCACACCCCTCACTGTAACACTGATATACTCCACACCCCTCACTGTAACACTCTGATATACCCCACACCCCTCACTGTAACTTTGATATACCCCACACCCCTCACTGTAACTCTGATATACCTCACACCCCTCAATGTAACTCTGATATACCCCACACCCCTCACTATAGCACTCTGATATACCCCACACCCCTCACTGTAACTCTGATATACCCCACACCCCTCACTGTAACACTGATATACCTCACACCCCTCACTGTAACTCTGATATACCCCACACCCCTCACTGTAACACTCTGATATACCCCACACCCCTCACTGTAACTCTGATATGCCTCACCCCCCTCACTGTAACTCTGATATGCCTCACACCCCTCACTGTAACACTGATATACCCAACACCTCTCACTGTAACTCTGATATACCTCACACCCCTCACTGTAACTCTGATATACCCCACACCCCTCACTGTAACTCTGATATACACCACACCCCCCACTGTAACTTTGATATACCCCACACCCCTCACTGTAACACACTGATATACCTCACACCCCTCACTGTAACTCTGATATACCCCACACCCCTCACTGTAGCTCTGATATACCCCACACCCCTCACTGTAACTCTGATATACACCACACCCCCCACTGTAACTTTGATATACCCCACACCCCTCACTGTAACACACTGATATACCCCACACCCCTCACTGTAACTCTGATATACCTCACACCCCTCACTGTAGCTCTGATATACCCCACACCCCTCGCTGTAACTCTGATATACCCCACACCCCTCACTGTAACACTGATATACCTCACACCCCTCACTGTAACACTGATATACCTCACACCCCTCACTGTAACTCTGATATACCCCACACCCCTCACTGTAACACTGATATACCTCACACCCCTCACTGTAACTCTGATATACCCCACATCCCTCACTGTAACTCTGATATACCTCACACCCCTCACTGTAACTCTGATATACCTCACACCCCTCACTGTAACTCTGATATACCTCACACCCCTCACTGTAACTCTGATATACCCCACACCCCTCACTGTAACTCTGATATACCTCACACCCCTCACTGTAACTCTGATAGACCCCACACCCCTCACTGTAACTCTGATATACCCCACACCTCTCACTGTAACTTTGATATACCCCACACCCCTCACTATAACTCTGATATACCCCACACCCCTCACTGTAACTCTGATATACCCCACACCCCTCACTGTAACTCTGATATACCTCACACCCCTCACTGTAACTCTGATATACCCCACACCCCTCACTGTAACTCTGATATACCCCACACCCCTCACTGTAACTCTGATATACCCCACACCCCTCACTGTAACTCTGATATACCTCACACCCCTCACTGTAACTCTGATATACTCCACACCCCTCAATGTAACACTGATATACCCCACACCCCTCACTGTAACTCTGATATACCTCACACCCCTCACTATAACTCTGATATACCCCACACCCCTCACTATAACTCTGATATACCCCACACCCCTCACTGTAACTCTGATATACCCCACACCCCTCACTGTAACTCTGATATACCCCACACCCCTCACTGTAACTCTGATATACCCCACACCCCTCACTGTAACTCTGATATACCCCACACCCCTCACTGTAACTCTGATATACCTCACACCCCTCACTATAACTCTGATATACCCCACACCCCTCACTGTAACTCTGATATACCCCACACCCCTCACTGTAACTCTGATATACCTCACACCCCTCACTATAACTCTGATATACCCCACACCTCTCACTGTAACACTGATATACCCCACACCCCTCACTGTAACTCTGATATACCCCACACCCCTCACTGTAACTCTGATATACCTCACACCCCTCACTATAACTCTGATATACCCCACACCTCTCACTGTAACTCTGATATACTCCACACCCCTCAATGTAACACTGATATACCCCACACCCCTCACTGTAACTCTGATATACCCCACACCCCTCACTGTAACTCTGATATACCTCACACCCCTCACTGTAACTCTGATATACCCCACACCCCTCACTGTAACTCTGATATACCTCACACCCCTCACTGTAACTCTGATATACCTCACACCCCTCACTGTAACTCTGATATACCCCACACCCCTCACTGTAACACTGATATACCTCACACCCCTCACTGTAACACTGATATACCCCACACCCTTCACTGTAACTCTGATATACCTCACACCCCTCACTGTAACTCTGATATACCACACACACCTCACTGTAACACTGATATACCCCACACCCCTCACTGTAACTCTGATATACCCCACACCCCTCACTGTAACTCTGATATACCCCACACCCCTCACTGTAACTCTGATATACCCCACACCCCTCACTGTAACTCTGATATACGCCACACCCCTCACTATAACTCTGATATACCTCACACCTCTCACTGTAACTCTGATATACCCCACACCCCTCACTGTAACTCTGATATACCCCACACCCCTCACTGTAACATTCTGATATACCCCACACCCCTCACTGTAACTCTGATATACCTCACACCCCTCACTGTAACACTTATATACCTCACACCCCTCACTGTAACTCTGATAT
The DNA here is from genome assembly GCF_052327205.1 of Somniosus microcephalus. Taxonomy (NCBI): domain Eukaryota; kingdom Metazoa; phylum Chordata; class Chondrichthyes; order Squaliformes; family Somniosidae; genus Somniosus; species Somniosus microcephalus. Next base: position 42,744,659 of record NC_141017.1, on the reverse strand, counting down.
ACCCCACACCCCTCACTGTAACATTCTGATATACCCCACACCCCTCACTGTAACTCTGATATACCTCACACCCCTCACTGTAACACTGATATACCCCACACCCCTCACTGTAACTCTGATATACCCCACACCCCTCACTGTAACTCTGATATACCCCACACCCCTCACTGTAACTCTGATATACCTCACACCCCTCACTATAACTCTGATATACCCCACACCTCTCACTGTAACTCTGATATACCCCACACCCCTCACTGTAACTCTGATATACCTCACACCCCTCACTGTAACTCTGATATACCCCACACCCCTCACTGTAACTCTGATATACCTCACACCCCTCACTATAACTCTGATATACCCCACACCTCTCACTGTAACTCTGATATACCCCACACCTCTCACTGTAACTCTGATATACCCCACACCCCTCACTGTAACTCTGATATACCCCACACCTCTCACTGTAACACTGATATACCCCACACCCCTCACTATAACTCTGATATACCCCACACCTCTCACTGTAACTCTGATATACCCCACACCTCTCACTGTAACACTGATATACCCCACACCTCTCACTGTAACTCTGATATACCCCACACCTCTCACTGTAACACTGATATACCCCACACCCCTCACTATAACTCTGATATACCCCACACCTCTCACTGTAACTCTGATATACCCCACACCCCTCACTGTAACTCTGATATACCTCACACCTCTCACTGTAACACTGATATACTCCACACCCCTCAATGTAACTCTGATATACCTCACACCCCTCACTGTAACTCTGATATACCTCACACCCCTCACTGTAACACTGATATATACCTCATACCCCTCACTGTTACACTGATATACCCCACACCCCTCACTGTAACACTGATATACCTCACACCCCTCACTGTAACACTGATATACCCCACACCCCTCACTATAACACTGATATACCCCACACCCCTCACTGTAACACTGATATACCTCACACCCCTCACTGTAACTCTGATATACCCCACACCCCTCACTGTAACTTTGATATACCCCACACCCCTCACTGTAACTCTGATATACCTCACACCCCTCACTATAACTCTGATATACCTCACACCCCTCACTGTAACTCTGATATACCCCACACACCTCACTGTAACACTGATATACCCCACACCCCTCACTGTAATACTCTGATATACCCCACACCCCTCACTGTAATACTCTGATATACCCCACACCCCTCACTGTAACTCTGATATGCCCCACACCCCTCACTGTAACACTCTGATATACCCCACACCCCTCACTGTAACTCTGATATGCCCCACACCCCTCACTGTAACACTCTGATATACCCCACACCCCTCACTGTAACACTGATATGCCCCACACCCCTCACTGTAACACTCTGATATACCCCACAACCCTCACTGTAACTCTGATATACCTCACACCCCTCACTGTAACTCTGATATACCCCACACCACTCACTGTAACACTCTGATATACCCAACACCCCTCACTGTAACACTCTGATATACCCCACACCCCTCATTGTAACACTCTGATACACCCACACCCCTCGCTCTAAAACTCTGATATACCCCACACCTCTCACTGTAACACGCATATACCCCACACCCCTCACTGTAACGCTGATATACCCCACACCCCTCACTGTAACTCTGATATACCTCACACCCCTCACTGTAACACTGATATACACCACACCCCTCACTGTAACACTCTGATATACCCCACAACCCTCACTGTAACACTCTGATATACCCCACACCTCACTGTAACACTGATATACCCCACACCCCTCACTGTAACTCTGATATACCTCACACCCCTCACTGTAACACTGATATACCCCACACCCCTCACTGCAACTCTGATATACCCCACACCCCTCACTGTAACTCTGATATACCCCACACCCCTCACTGTAACACTGATATACCCCACACCCCTCACTGTAACTTTGATATACCCCACACCCCTCACTGTAACTCTGATAGACCCCACACCCCTCACTGTAACACTGATATACCCCACACCCCTCACTGTAACTTTGATATACCTCACACCCCTCACTGTAACACTGATATACCCCACACCCCTCACTGTAACTCTGATATACCCCACACCCCTCACTGTAACTTTGATATACCTCACAACCCTCACTGTAAGTCTGATATAACTCACACCCCTCACTGTAACTCTGATATACCCCACACCCCTCACTGTAACACTGATATACCCCACACCCCTCACTGTAACTCTGATATACCCCACACCCCTCACTGTAACTCTGATATACACCACACCCCTCACTGTAACTCTGATATACCCCACACCCCTCACTGTAACTCTGATATGCCTCACACCCCTCACTGTAACACTGATATACCTCACACCCCTCATTGTAAATCTGAGATACCCCACACCCCTCACTGTAACTCTGATATACCTCACACCGCTCACTGTAACACTGATATGCCTCACACCCCTCACTGTAACTCTGATATACCTCACACCCTTCACTGTAACTCTGATATACCTCACACCCCTCACTGTAACTCTGATATACCCCACACCCCTCACTGTAACACTCTGATATACCCCACACCCCTCACTGTAACTCTGATATACCCCACACCCCTCACTGTAACTCTGATATACCTCACACCCCTCTCTGTAACACTCTGATATAACTCACACCCCTCACTATAAATCTGATATACCCCACACCCCTCACTGTAACACTGATATACCCCACACCCCTCACTGTAATACTGATATGCCCCACACTCCTCGCTGTAACACTCTGATATACCCCACACCCCTCACTGTACCACTCTGATATACTCCACACCCCTCACTGTAACACTGATATACCCCACACCCCTCACTGTAACACTCTGATATACCCCACACCCCTCACTGTAACACTCTGATATACCCCACACTCCTCACTGTAACTCTGATATTCCTCACACCCCTCACTGTAACACTGATATACCTCACACCCCTCACTGTAACACTGATATACCTCACACCCCTCACTGCAACTCTGATATACCTCACACCCCTCACTGTAACACTGATATACCTCACACCCCTCACTGTAACTCTGATATACATCACACCCCTCACTGTAACACTGATATACCCCACACCCCTCACTGTAACACTGATATACCCCACACCCCTCACTGTAAATCTGATATACCGCACACCCCTCACTACAACTCTGATATACCCCACACCCCTCACTGTAACACTGATATACCTCACACCCCTCACTGGAACACTCTGAGATACCCCACACCCCTCACTGTAACTCTGATATACCTCACACCCCTCACTGTAACACTCTGAGATACCCCACACCCCTCACTGTAACTCTGATATACCTCACACCCCTCACTGTAACACTGATATACCCCATACCCCTCTCTGTAACTCTGATATACCCCACACCCCTCACTGTAACACTGATATACCTCACACCCCTCACTGTATCTCTGATATACCTCACACCCCTCACTGTAACACTCTGATATACCCCACACCCCTCACTGTAACACTGATATACCCCACACCCCTCACTGTAACACTCTGATATACCACACACCCCTCACTGCAACACTCTGATATACCCCACAGCCCTCACTGTAACTCTGATATACCCCACACCCCTCCCTGTAACACTGATATACCCCACACCCCTCACTGTAACTCTGATATACCTCACACCCCTCACTGTAACTCTGAAATACCTCACACCCCTCACTGTAACACTCTGATATACCCCACAACCCTCACTGTAACTCTGAAATACCTCACACCCCTCACTGTAACTCTGAAATACCTCACACCCCTCACTGTAACACTCTGATATACCCCGCACCCCTCATTGTAACACGGATATACCCCACACCTCTCACTGTAACACTGATATACCCCACACCCCTCACTGTAACACTGATACACCCCACACCCCTCAATCTAACACTCTGATATACCCCACACCTCTCACTGTAACACGCATATACCCCACACCCCTCACTGTAACACTGATATACCCCACACCCCTCACTGTAACTCTGATATACCTCACACCCCTCACTTTAACACTGATATACACCACACCCCTCACTGTAACACTCTGATACACCCCACATCTCTCACTGTAACACTGATACACCCCACACCCCTCAATCTAACACTCTGATATACCCCACACCTCTCACTGTAACACGGATATACCCCACACCCCTCACTGTAACACTGATATACCCCACACCCCTCACTGTAAATCTGATATACCTCACACCCCTCACTGTAGCACTGATATACCCCACACCCCTCACTGTAACTCTGATATACCCCACACCCCTAACTGTAACACGGATATACCCCACACCCCTCACTGTAACTCTGATATACCCCACACCCCTCACTGTAAATTTGATATACCTCACACCCCTCACTGTAAGTCTGATATACCTCACACCCCTCACTGTAAGTCTGATATACCTCACACCCCTCACTGTAACTCTGATATACCTCACACCCCTCACTGTAACTCTGATATACCCCACACCCCTCACTGTAACACTGATATACCCCACACCCCTCACTGTAACTCTGATATACCTCACACCCCTCACTGTAACACTGATATACCCCACACCCCTCACTGTAACACTGATATACCCCACACCCCTCACTGTAACACTGATATACCCCACACCCCTCACTGTAACTCTGATATACCTCACACCCCTCACTGTAACACTCTGATATACCTCACACCCCTCACTGTAACTCTGATATACCCCACACCCCTCACTGTAACTCTGATATACCTCACACCCCTCACTATAACTCTGATATACCCCACACCCCTCACTGTAACACTGATATGCCCCACACTCCTGGCTGTAACACTCTGATATACCCCACACCCCTCACTGTAACACTCTGATATACCCCACACCCCTCACTGTAACACTGATATACCCCACACCCCTCACTGTAACACTCTGATATACCCCACACTCCTCACTGTAACTCTGATATACCTCACACCCCTCACTGTAACACTGATATACCCCACACCCCTCACTGTAACACACTGATATACCCCACACCCCTCACTGTAACACTGATATACCCCACACCCCTCACTGTAACACTCTGATATACCCCACACCCCTCACTGTAACACTCTGATATACCTCACACCCCTCACTGTAACACTGATATACCTCACACCCCTCACTGTAACACTGATATACCCCACACCCCTCACTGTAACACTCTGATATATCCCACACCCCTCACTGTAACACTCTGATATACCCCACACCCCTCACTGTAACTCTGATATACCCCACACCCCTCACTGTAACACTGATATACCCCACACCCCTCACTGTAACTCTGATATACCCCACACCCCTCACTGTAACACTGATATACCCCACACCCCTCACTGTAACACTCTGATATACCCCACACCCCTCACTGTAACACTCTGATATACCCCACACCCCTCACTGTAACTCTGATATACCTCACACCCCTCACTGTAACACTCTGATATACCCCACACCCCTCACTGTAACTCTGATATACCCCACACCCCTCACTGTAACACTGATATACCTCACACCCCTCACTGTAACTCTGATATACCCCACACCCCTCACTGTAACACTGGTACACCCCACACCCCTCACTGTAACTCTGATATACCTCACACCCCTCACTGTAACTCTGATATACCCCACACCCCTCACTGTAACTCTGATATACCTCACACCCCTCACTGTAACTCTGATATACCCCACACCCCTCACTGTAACTCTGATATACCCCACACCCCTCACTGTAACACTGATATACCCCACACCCCTCACTGTAACATTGATATACCCCACACCCCTCACTGTAACACTGATATACCCCACACCCCTCACTGTAACTCTGATATACCCCACACCCCTCACTGTAACTCTGATATACCCCACACCCCTCACTGTAACACTGATATACCTCACACCCCTCACTGTAACTCTGATATACCACACACCCCTCACTGTAACTCTGATATACCCCACACCCCTCACTGTAACTCTGATATACCTCACACCCCTCACTGTAACTCTGATATACCCCACACCCCTCACTGTAACTCTGATATACCCCACACCCCTCACTGTAACACTGATATACCCCACACCCCTCACTGTAACTCTGATATACCTCACACCCCTCACTGTAACACTGATATACCCCACACCCCTCACTGTAACACTCTGATACACCCCACACCCCTCACTGTAACATTGATATACCCCACACCCCTCACTGTAACACTGATATACCCCACACCCCTCACTGTAACACTCTGATATACACCACACCCCTCACTGTAACACTGATATACCCCACACCCCTCACTGTAACACTCTGATACACCCCACACCCCTCACTGTAACATTGATATACCCCACACCCCTCACTGTAACACTGATATACCTCACACCCCTCACTGTAACACTGATATACCCCACACCCCTCACTGTAACTCTGATATACCTCACACCCCTCACTGTAACACTGATATACCCCACACCCCTCACTGTAACATTGATATACCCCACACCCCTCACTGTAACTCTGATATACCCCACACCCCTCACTGTAACACTGATATACCCCACACCCCTCACTGTAACACTCTGATATACACCACACCCCTCACTGTAACACTCTGATATACCCCACAGCCCTCACTGTAACTCTGATATACCTCACACCCCTCACTGTAACACTGATATACCTCACACCCCTCACTGTATCTCTGATATACCTCACACCCCTCACTGTAACACTCTGATATACCCCACACCCCTCCCTGCAACACTGATATACCCCACACCCCTCACTGTAACACTCTGATATACCACACACCCCTCACTGTAACACTCTGATATACCCCACAGCCCTCACTGTAACTCTGATATACCCCACACCCCTCCCTGTAACACTGATATACCCCACACCCCTCACTGTAACTCTGATATACCCCACAACCCTCACTGTAACACTGATACACCTCACACGCCTCACTGTAACTCTGATATACCCCACACCCCTCACTGTAACACTCTAATATACCCCACACCCCTCACTGTAACACTCTGATATATCCCACACCCCTCACTGTAACTCTGATATACCCCACACCCCTCACTGTAACTTTGATATACCTCCCACCCTTCACTGTAACTCTGATATACCCCACACCCCTCACTGTAACATACTGATATACCCCACACCCCTCACTGTAACATTGATATACCCCACACCCCTCACTGTAACACTCTGATATACCCCACAACCCTCACTGTAACTCTGATACACCTCACACCCACTACTTACATAGAGATAGGAACAGGAGTAGGCCATTCGGCCCTTCGAGCCTGCTCCGCCATTCAATGAGATCATGGCTGATCTTCGTCTGAGATCATAGCTGATCTTACTGTTCAGTACCCCGTCCCCGCCTTTTCTCCGTAACCCTTAATCCCCTTAGCCTTCAGAAATATATCCAATTCTCTCTTGAAAATATTTATTGAATTAGCCTTCGCAGCCCTCTGTGGCAGGGAATTCCACAGGCTCACCACTCTTTGAGTGAAGAAATTCTTCCTCTCATCTCTGTTTTAAATGATTTGCCCGCTATTTTTAGACTGTGGCCCCTGGTTCTGTGCTCCCCGGCCATTGGAAACATTCTCTCTGAATTCAGCCTGTCCAGGCCTGCCATAATTTTATATGTTTCGATGAGATCCCCTCTCAATCTTCTAAACTCAGTGAGTACAAGCCCAAACTATTTAATCTCTCTTCGTAGGTCATTCCCGCCATTCCAGGTATCAGCCTGGTGAATCGCCGTTGCACTCTTTCCATGGCAAGAACATCCTTCCGCAGATGGGGCGACCAAAACTGTACACAATACTCCAGATGCGGTCTCACCAGCACCTTGTACAGCTGTAGTAAGGTATCCCTATTCCTATACTCGAACCCCCTTGATATGAAGGCCAACATACCATTTGCCTTCTTAATCGCCTGTTGCACCTGCATGCTCTCCTTCAGTGACTGGTGCACAAGAACACCAGGTCCCTCTGCACTTCCCCATCTCCCAATCTATTGCCATTTAGATAATAATCTACCCTCCTGTTTTTACCCCCAAAGTGGATAACCTCGCATTTATCCACATTATAGTGCATCTGCCACGTATCCGCCCATTCCCCCAACCTGTCCAAATCACACTGTAGCCTCCTGACATCCTCATCAGAGCCCACCCCTCCTCCTAGTTTAGTGTCGTCAGCGAATTTGGAAATATTGCATCCAATTCCCTGATCCAGATCATTTATATATATTGTGAACAGCTGGGGTCCCAGGACAGATCCTTGCGGCACCCCGCTGGTCACTGCCTGCCACTCCGAAAACGAGCCGTTTATTCCAACTCTCTGTTTTCTATCCGCCAGCCAGTTCTCTATCCACGTTAATACTTTGCCCCCAATCCCATGAGCCTTAATTTTGCATGATAATCTTTTGTGTGGAACCTTATCGAAGGCTTTCTGGAAGTCAAGGTACACCACATCCACTGGCTCTCCCCCATCTATTCTACCAGTTACCTCCTCAAAAAATTCCAGCAGATTAGTCAAACACGATTTACCCTTTGTAAATCCATGTTGACTCTGTCCGATCCTTTCCCCATTTGTCAAGTGCTCCGCTATTTTATCCTTAATAATGGACTCTAGCATTTTGCCCACAACCGATGTAAGGCTTACTGGTCTATAATTCCCTGCTTTCTCTCTACCCCCCTTTTAAATATTGGGGTAACATTAGCTACCCTCCAATCCACAGGTACTGTTCCCGAGTCAATGGAGTTCCGGAAGATGATCCTTAGAGCATCTGCTATCTCCAGGGCCATCTCCTTAAGTACCCTAGGATGTAGTTTATCAGGCCCTGGGGATTTGTCAGCCTTCAGTCCCCTCAACTTACCCAACACCATATCCCTAGAGATACTAATTTCTGTCAGCTCCTCCCTCTCATTAGTCCCTATGTTTGCCGATATTCCTGGGAGTTATTTGTGTCCTCCTTTGTGAATACAGAACCAAAGTATGAGTTTAATTGGTCTGCCATTTCCTTATTCTCCATTATATATTCTCCCGAATCGGACTGCAAGGACCGACTTGGGATTTTACCAGTCTTTTCCTCCTGATATACCGATAAAAGCTTTTGCAGTCTGTCTTTATGTTTGCTGCAAGTTTACTTTCGTATTCTATTTTCCCTTCCTGATTAATCCCTTTGTCCTCTTTTGCTGTATCCTGTACTGCCCCCAATCTTCCGGTCTGGTGCTTTTTTTTGCCAGTTGATATGCCCTTTTTTTGATTTTATGCTGTCCCTAATTTCCCTCGTTATCCACGGTTGAGTCACCTTTTTAGGTTTATTTTTATGCCAAACCGGTATAAACATGTTCTGGAATTCTTCCATTCTATCTTTGAATGCTTGCCATTGTCTATCCACTGTCAATCCCCCCAGAAACACCACCCAATCAATCTTACCCAATTCCCGTCTCATACCCTCGTAATTCCCTTTATTTAAGTTCTGGACCTTAGTCTCTGATTCAATTTCCTCACTCTCCATCTCGACTGAGAGCTCGATCATATTATGATCGCTCTGACCCAAGGGGCCTCGTACAAGAAGATTGCTGATAAGTCCCTTCTCATTGCACAATACCCAGTCTAAAATGGCCTGATCTCGAGTCGGCTCCTCGACATATTGGTCCAGATAACCGTCCCGAAAACATTCCAGGAATTCCTCCTCCTCACTGTAACTCTGATATACCCCACACCCCTCACTGTAACACTCTGATATACCCCACACCCCTCACTGTAACACTCTGATATACCCCACACCTCTCACTGTAACACGGATATACCCCACACCCCTCACTGTAGCACTGATATACCCCACACCCCTCGCTGTAACTCTGATATACCTCACACCCCTCATTGTAACACTGATATACCCCACACCCCTCACTGTAACTCTGATATACCTCACACCCCTCACTGTAACTCTGATATACCCCACACCCCTCACTGTAAATCTGATATGCCCCACACCCCTCACTGTAACTCTGATATACCCCACACCCCTCACTGTAGTCTGATATACCCCACACCCCTCACTGTAACGCTGATATACATCACATCCCTCACTGTAACACTGATATAATCACACCCCTCACTGTAACTCTGATATGCCCCACACCCCTCACTGTAACTCTGATATACCTCACACCCCTCACTGTAGTCTGATATACCCCACACCCCTCACTGTAACTCTGATATACATCACACCCCTCACTGTAACACTGATATAATCACACCCCTCACTGTAACTCTGATATGCCCCACACCCCTCACTGTAACATTCTAATATACCCCACACCCCTCACTGCAACACTCTGATATAACCCACACCCCTCACTGTAACTCTGAAATACCTCACACCCCTCACTGTAACTCTGATATACCTCACACCCCTCACTGTAACACTGATATACCCCACACCCCTCACTGTAACACTGATATACCTCACACCCTTCACTGTATCTCTGATATACCTCACACCCCTCACTGTAACACTCTGATATACCCCACACCCCTCACTGCAACACTGATATACCCCACACCCCTCACTGTAACACTCTGATATACCACACACCCCTCACTGTAACACTCTGATATACCCCACAGCCCTCACTGTAACTCTGATATACCCCACAACCCTCCCTGTAACACTGATATACCCCACACCCCTCACTGTAACTCTGATATACCCCACAACCCTCACTGTAACACTGATACACCTCACACGCCTCACTGTATCACTGATATACCCACACCCCTCACTGTAACACTCTAATATACCCCACACCCCTCACTGTAACACTCTGATATATCCCACACCCCTCACTGTAACTTTGATATACCTCCCACCCTTCACTGTAACTCTGATATACCCCACACCCCTCACTGTAACATACTGATATACCCCACACCCCTCACTGTAACATTGATATACCCCACACCCCTCACTGTAACACTCTGATATACCCCACAACCCTCACTGTAACTCTGATACACCTCACACCCCTCACTGTAACTCTGATATACCCCACACCCCTCACTGTAACACTCTGATATACCCCACACCCCTCACTGTAACACTCTGATATACCCCACACCTCTCACTGTAACACGGATATACCCCACACCCCTCACTGTAACACTGATATACCCCACACCCCTCACTGTAACTCTGATATACCTCACACCCCTCATTGTAACACTGATATACCCCACACCCCTCACTGTAACTCTGATATACCTCACACCCCTCACTGTAACTCTGATATACCCCACACCCCTCACTGTAAATCTGATATGCCCCACACCCCTCACTGTAACTCTGATATACCCCACACCCCTCACTGTAGTCTGATATACCCCACACCCCTCACTGTAACGCTGATATACATCACATCCCTCACTGTAACACTGATATAATCACACCCCTCACTGTAACTCTGATATGCCCCACACCCCTCACTGTAACTCTGACATACCTCACACCCCTCACTGTAGTCTGATATACCCCACACCCCTCACTGTAACTCTGATATACATCACACCCCTCACTGTAACACTGATATAATCACACCCCTCACTGTAACTCTGATATGCCCCACACCCCTCACTGTAACATTCTAATATACCCCACACCCCTCACTGCAACACTCTGATATAACCCACACCCCTCACTGTAACTCTGAAATACCTCACACCCCTCACTGTAACTCTGATATACCTCACACCCCTCACTGTAACTCTGATATACCCCACACCCCTCACTGTAACACTCTGATATACCCCGCACCCCTCATTGTAACACGGATACACCCCACACCCCTCACTGTAACACTGATATACCCCACACCCCTCACTGTAACACTGATACACCCCACACCCCTCAATCTAACACTCTGATATACCCCACACCTCTCACTGTAACACGCATATACCCCACACCCCTCACTGTAACACTGATATACCCCACACCCCTCACTCTAACTCTGATATACCTCACACCCCTCACTGTAACACTGATATACACCACACCCCTCACTGTAACACTCTGATACACCCCACATCCCTCACTGTAACACTCTGATATACCTCACACCCCTCACTGGACCTCTGATATACCCCACACCCCTCACTGTAACACTGATATACCCCACACCCCTCACTGTAACTCTGATATACCTCACACCCCTCAGTGTAACTCTGATATACCCCACACCCCTCACTGTAACTCTGATATACCTCACACCCCTCACTGTAACTCTGATATACCTCACACCCCTCACTGTAACTCTGATATACCCCACACCCCTCACTGTAACTCTGATATACCCCACACCCCTCACTGTAACACTGATATACCCCACACCCCTCACTGTAACACTGATATACCTCACACTCCTCACTGTAACTCTGATATACCCCACACCCCTCACTGTAACACTGATATACCCCACACCCCTCACTGTAACTCTGATATACCCCACACCCCTCACTGTAACTCTGATATACCCCACACCCCTCACTGTAACACTGATATACCCCACACCCCTCACTGTAACTCTGATATACCTCACACCCCTCACTGTAACACTGATATACCCCACACCCCTCACTGTAACACTGATATACCTCACACCCCTCACTGTAACTCTGATATACCTCACACCCCTCACTGTAACTCTGATATACCTCACACCCCTCACTGTAACACTGATATACACCACACCCCTCACTGTAACAGTGATATACCCCACACCCCTCACTGTAACACTGATATACCCCACACCCCTCACTGTAACACTGATATACCTCACACCCCTCACTGTAACTCTGATATACCTCACACCCCTCACTGTAACTCTGATATACCTCACACCCCTCACTGTAACACTGATATACCCCACACCCCTCACTGTAACTCTGATATACCTCACACCCCTCACTGTAACACTGATATACCTCACACCCCTCACTGTAACACTCTGATATACCCCACACCCCTCACTGTAACTCTGATGTACCCCACACCCCTCACTGTAACTCTGATATACCCCACACCCCTCACTGTAACTCTGATGTACCCCACACCCCTCACTGTAACTCTGATATACCTCACACCCCTCACTGTAACTCTGATGTACCCCACACCCCTCACTGTAATTCTGATGTACCCCACACCCCTCACTGTAACTCTGATATACCTCACACCCCTCACTGTAACTCTGATATACCCTATACTCTTCACTAACGTGATTTGATAAGCCCAACACTTTTCTCTCTAAGAGTCGTATGCCTCGGCACCTCACCATAATACTTGTGTTATAGTTGAAGCCCACACTGCACCTTAACATTCTCAGATATACGCTGCCTGTATTAATGACACTCGGAGAAATATTTAACATATACAGTGAGAGCTCAGACATTTGTCTATTTAATTTGAATACCTAACTTTATTTTCCTAAAGCTCTTTAAAAGCTGAATACTTTACCTGAATCGCATCTTTTGGAGGAGGCACTATCGTTGTTAGTGTTGAAGTCTGCTGGGAAGTTAATTCTTTGTCAGTTTCCAAGCGCTCAATTTCTGACTGTAGCCTGTGAAAATGCCGAGGGTCAGTACCACAAATATGGGAACGTTCATCTTATTATCGGATTACTATCACCAGGAATTTCCTCGCGGGTCCCCCGAATGACCGTGGTAAATTTGACGGAAGATCGACGGTAACCCCGTTTACGCATCTGTTTGAATCCCGATGAAATTCCCAGCGAGTGCAAATATCGGATCAGCAGGACATTTCTGAACAGACACCCTCAGTACCTTCTCTTACAGTTTTACCCAGAGATATTTGTGTCTTCCATGATACAGATTACTCTTACAGACGATTCCTCAATCCCTGTGTTCTTGAGTTTACCTTTGCCCAGATTGCTGGGCAAAATGTCACAGTGTGCAAGGAACAAGCCTTTTACAGATTTCTGATTCTCTATATACCTTCACAGGTCTCCCTTCCTCTGTAAGTCACAAAATAACCGAACTTAAACTGCCAATCATATTCAACAGGAATAGAGCAAATAGCAAGACCACGACCAATATTTTTACAGTCGTTGTTAAGTTTTGTTAGCTCTTGAGTGTTAGAAACAATAAATAGTTTGTAACCGCTGTGCTAATATTCTTACACTTGAGCGATTTTTTCATTTCCTGGTGCACGATAAAGTTACGGGTTTTTTCGAACTCTCTTTTGAAGTTCTAGCGGATTCTCTTTGAAATCTCCAGATAGAATCATAGAAAGTTACAGCTCGGAAGGAGGCCATTCGGCCCATCATGTCCACGCCGGCCAACAAAGAGCTATCCAGCCTAATCCCACTTCCCAGCTCTTGGTCTGTAGCCCTGCAGGTTACACCATCCCCAGTGCACATCCAAGGACTTTTTAAATGTGGTTCGGGTTCCTGCCTCTACCACCCTTTCAGGCAGTGAGTTCCAGACCCCCCACAGTCCTCTGGGTGAAGAAATTTCCCCTCAAATCCCCTCTAAACCTTCCACCAATTACTTTAAATCTGTGCCCCCCTGGTTTTTGACCCCTCTGCTAAGGGAATAGGTCCTTTCTATCCGCTTTATCTAGGCCCCTCATAATTTTATACACCTCAATAAGGTCTCCCCTCAGCCTCCTCTGTTCCAAGGAAAACAGACCCAGCCTATCCAGTCTTTCCTCATAGCTAAGATTCTCTACTCCCGGCAACATCCTTGTAAATCTCCTCTGTACCCTCTCTAGTGCAATCACATCCTTCCTGTAATGTGGTGACCAGAACTGCACACAGTACTTTAGCTGAGGTTTAACTAGTGTTTTATATAGTTGAAGCATAACCTCCCTGCTCTTGTATTCTGTGCCACGGCTAATAAAGGCATGCATTCCGTATGCCTTCTTAACCACCTTATCTAGCTGGCCTGCTACCTTCAGGGATCTGTGTGCATGCACTCCAAGGTCCCTTTGTTCCTCTACACCACTCAGTGTCCTACCATTTAATGTGTATTCCCTTTCCTTGTTGGCCCTCCCCAAATGCATTACCTCACTTCTCCGGATTGAATTCCATTTGCCACTGTTCTGCCCACCTGACCAATTTATTGATATCATCCTGCAGCCTACAGCTTCCTTCTTCAGTATCAACCACACAGCCGATTTTAGTATCATCTGCAAACTTCTTAATCAGACCCCCTATATTCAAGTCAAGATCATTGAAATATACCACAAAAAGCAAGGGACCCAGTACTGAGCCCTGCGGAACTCCACTGGAAACAGGCTTCCAGTCACAAAAGCACCCATCAACCATTACCCTCTGCTTCCTATCTCCGAGCCAGATTTGAATGCAACTTGACATTTTGCCCTAGACCCCATGGGCTTTTAACTTCGTGATCAGTCTGCCATGTGGAACCTTATCAAAAGCCTTGCTAAAGTCCATATACACTACATCAAATGCACTACCCTCATCTACCCTCCTTGTTACCTCCTCAAAAAATTCAATCAAGTTTGTCAGACACGACCTTCCCTTAACAAATCTGTGGTGACTATCCTTGATTAATCCGTGTCTTTCTAAATGAAGATTTATCCTGTCCTTCAGAATTCTTTCCAATAATTTTCCCACCACTGAGGTTAGGCTGACTGGCCTGTAATTACTTGGTCTATCCTTTTCTCCCTTTTTAAACAAGGGTACCACATTAGCAGTCCTCCAGCACCACACCTGAAGCCGGGGAGGATTGAAAAATGATGGTCAGGGCCTCTGCTATTTCCTCTTTTGCTTCACTTAACAGCCTGGGATACATTTCATCTGGGCCTGGGGATTTATCCACTTTTAAATCTGCTAAACCCCTTAATACTTCCTCTCTCACTATGTTTAGTTCATCTAATATTTCACACTCCTCCCCCCCCCGATAGCAATGTCTGCTTCGCCCCTCCCCTTTGTGAAAACAGATGCAAAGTGTTCATTAAGAACCCTACCGACGTCTCCCGCCTCCACATTCAGATTACCCTCATGATCTCTAATAGGCCCTACCCTTTCTTTAGTTATCCTCTTATTCTTAATCTATATATATAAAGCAGCTCTTCTGTCTGTCTGTCTGTCTGTCTGTCTGTCCACCTGGTCTCTATACGTTTGGAAGGTACAGAGCGTACCGACGCGCGCGTCGCCTCAAAAGAAAGCTTGCGATTCCGGACCGGTCATAGGCGTATTTACGTTTCGGCCGGACAAAAATCCCGCCCGCGGTATCCCAAAAACGTTCAGCGTTCCGCTCATTAGCATCTCATTAGCGACCGTGTGACGTCGAGGTCTTCCTACAGTTGAGTGTCGAGTGACTCGACGATTGACCAATCCTACGCTTCGGTGACCTGACCGGTCGACCAATCGGTGCATGTGTGGGCGGGCCTTATCCTTCTGAACCGAGGTGAGTGGCCGCCATCTTGATTTTCCACGATTTTTTCCCCCACACTTTCTGTGTGTTAGGGAACTAAGGTAAATATTTCAATTATGTGTTAGGCAATTAATTAACAATTTATTTGAGTTTTATATTGTGTTTAGCAACCCCCCCCCCTCCTCCTCACCCTTGCACAGGGGGGACTCGGGGCCTGAAGCTGAAAAAATTTCTCTCTCTCTCTCTCTCTTTCTTCCCTTTCTCTCTCCTTCTCCTCTTCCCTCTCTCTCCTTCTCCTCTTCCCTCTCTCCTCTTCCCTCGCTCTCCTTCTCCTCTTCCCTCTCTGTCTCTCTCTACTTCCCCCTCTCAGGTGTCGCGGACGGAGCGCGGGCTCGCCGCCCGAAGTTTCCCGCTCGCTAACGGCCTTGCCGGCTCCCGCGGGCCGCTCGCACTGACCGCGCATGCGCCACCCGCACTGACCGCGCATGCGCCGCCCGCACTGACCGCGCATGCGCCGCCCGCACTCACCGCGCATGCGCCGCCCGCACTCACCGCGCATGCGCCGCCCGCCTGCCCGCAGCGGCCGTCCATCAGCCGCGCGATACGCGGGGGACCTCAGCAATGGCACCGGACCTCAGGCGCTAGGCAGGGGGAGGGGCCGGAGAGAGGGACAGAGGGGAGTGGGGGAGCAGGGGAGTGGGGGGGGAGAGGGAGACAGGGGGGGAGGGGGAGAGGGAGACAGGGGAGGGGAAGGGAGGGAGGGGGAGGAGAGAGGGAGAGGAGGGAGGGGAGAGGAGGGAGGGAGGGGAGAGGAGGGAGGGAGGGGAAAGGAGGGAGAGAGGGGAGGGGAGGGAGAGATAGGACAGGGAGAGGACATGACAGGAAGAGGGGGGACACACAGGGGCAGGGAGACCAAACACCCCAAAATTGCCCTCACGCCCCAAAATTGCCCTCGCAACGCGGGGCTCCCCAGCTAGTATATTTATAAAACATCTTTGGGTTTTCCTTGATTTTACTTGAAAAAGAATGCCTGAAAAATATTTTCCGAATGCTGACCAGCACTTCATGAATTTAAATAATTCTCTGTTGAATTCCAAAGGTCCTGCCAGTCAAACACAATTTTGAACAAATCCTACACAATGCCTGTGTTTGAATTGGCCTTGCCCATTGGCCCTGCCTATTGGCCTCTCCCATTGGTCCTCCCATTGGCCCCTCATCTCAGACCCTTGTTTTCCACGAACTGATGGAGAAGTATGACAAAAATGGGTCCGAATTTGCTGTCGGTTATGACGGCATACTCTGGGAGTATGCCATCATACCACCTTTGAAATTGACCGTAAGTTCAAGCGCATGTGGTAAATCCTGAACTTGCAATCTGTCAAGTTCCGAATAGAAAGATGATCCGCTGTCTGAATAGAAAGATGATCTGCTGTGACTTTCAGATCCTCATTGCTGGCGAGAAATTGAGCTAGTTGCCCAACAACTGCGCATCAATTACACTGGAAAATTTTAAGACTGGTGCAAACAGGCGCAAGAGCCTGTTTGCCCAGTATAAGGGGAGGGGGATGAGAAAATTATATAAATCATTTAAAGCGAATGCATAAAAGTGCCGTGTATCAACCTACCAGGCAGGTGTAAAGGCTTAGTTTGAGGGATGAAATGTTTTCATCTTTTTTTAAATCTTCTAGTACTGTACTTACTCCAAAGTATTCCCTATGCTTTTTAAAGCCAAGTACTGTACTTGTCAAATAAATATTCACATTGTTCAATTTACAATTTGATTGATGTCAAGCATCGGTGATTTCTGTTTCCTGAATGGCTAGTGAAAGGAGCACACCCCACGTGATCCTAGGTACGCTTACACACAATGGTGCACCCCTGAGACCTGTGGGTCACTACGCTGCGCACAACTCTGCAGCATTTTAAAGCAAGTTTTTGTTTGGGGCTTCGTACCAGGTAAGTGCAGATTTCATTCGGAGGTCGGCGGTATACTCCTTAGCTACACTGCCGACTGCAATTTCAGGCCACTATAACAAAGTGAGCTGAGGCATTCTTCTATGAATTAAGCTGATGTTTAACTTTGTGTCCAAACTGAGCTAAATCTTAGACAGTCATTGACGTAAGAAAACTACTAGGCACTTGGTCTAAGCGTTAAACAAAGCTTTAATCAACCGTTTTACAACATGGAGGTCTAGTTGTGTCCTTCACTAGTTCCTGTTAAGAATGTCCTGCGCAAGCTGGGCTCGTGCCCGAGTATTTATACTCTCCCTGGACAGCGCCACCCACAGGCCGCTCAGTTGATTCCTGTCAGTCATGCTTCAGTTTTGCAACATCCAATACAAAACACTGGGCAGGAACAATCATTTCAGCCATCCAAGTGGAGGAATGATTTCCCAGCTAACTCAGAAGGTGAGAACTGCCAAGATTAGGGTGAGTTGGGCTCAGTATAACATGAATTGCAGGGAATGCTCAGGAAACAGAGGGAGTTGTGGAGTATAACAGAGTATTACAGTGAGGTGTGGGAACTACAATGAACTATGCGAGTGATGTTGTTTTAAGCAGCGGTATCAGAGAATATTACAATCTCAGAGACATCGGAAAGTTACAATGAAACATGTGGGGTTATCAAAATCCACGACAAGGCCTTGGACAACGTGGACCACTTTCCATACCTCAAGAGCCTACTGTCAACAAGGGCAGACATTGATGATGAAGTCCAACACCACCTTCAGTGTGCAGTGCAGCCTTCGGTCACCTGAGGAAGAGAGTGTTTGAAGACCAGGACCTCAGACCCGGCACTAAGCTCATGGTCTACAGAGCAGCAGTGATACCCGCTCTGCTGTATGCCTCAGAGACATGGACCATGTACAACAGGCACCTCAAAGCACTGGAGAGGTATCACCAATGCTGCCTCCGCAAGATCCTGCAACTCCATTGGCAGGATAAGTGCACCAACGTCAGTGTTCTCACTCAGGCCAACATCCCCAGCATCGAAGCTTTGACCATGCTCGATCATAAGAACATAGGAAATAGGAGCGGAAGTAGGCCATTCGGCCCTTCGAGCCTGCTCCACCATTCAATGAGATCATGGCTGATCTTCTGCCTCAACTCCATTCACCGGCCCTATCGCCATATCCCTTGATGTCCTTACTTATCAGAAATCTATCGACTTCTGTTTTGAATATACCCAATGACTGAGCCTCCACAGCCCTCTGGGGTAGAGAATTCCAAAGATTCACCACCCTCTGTGTGAAGACATTTCTTCTCATCTCAGTCCTGAATGGCCTACCCTTTATCTTGAGGCTGTGGCCCCTGGTTCTAGACTCCCCAGCCAAGGGAAACATTCTCCCAGTATCCATCCTAACAAGCCCTGTAATAATTTTGTATGCTTTAATGAGATCCCCTCTCATTCTTCTGAATTCAAGAGAATACAGGCCTAGTTTACTCAATCTCTTCTCATACGACAGTCCCGCCATCCCAGGAAGCAATCTCGTGAACCTTCATTGCACTCCCTCTATGGCAAGTATATCCTTCCTTAGGTAAGGAGTCCAAAATTGTACATAGTACTCCAGGTGTGGTCTCACCAAGGCCCTATATAATTGGAGTAAGACTTCTTTACTCCTGTACTCAAATCCTCTTGTAATGAAGGCCAGCATACCATTTGCCTTCCTAATGGCTTGCTGCACCTGCACATTCACTTTGTGATTCATGTACAAGGACACCCAGGTCCCTTTGAGCATCTGCATTCCCCAATCTTTCACCATTTAGGAAATACTCTGCCTTTCTGTTTTTTCTACCAAAGTGGATAACTTCACAATTATCTACATTATATTCCATCTGCCATGTTCTCGCCCACTCACTGAGCCTGTCGAGATCCCTTTGAAGCCTCTTCACATCCTCTTCACAACTGACACTGCCACCTAGCTTTGTATCATCAGCAAATTTGGAAATGTTACATTTAGTGCCCTCATCCAAATCATTGATATAGATTGTGAATAGCTGGGGCCCAAGCACCGATCCTTGCGGTACCCCACTAGTCACAGCCTGCCATCCTGAAAAAGACCCGTTTATTCCTACTCTTTGTTTTCTGTCAGTTAACCAATTCTCAATCCATGCTAGTATATCACCCCCAATTCCATGTGCCCTAATTTTGTTCACCAACCTCTTGTGTGGGACCTTATCGAAGGCCTTCTGAAAATCCAAATACACCACATCTACCGGTTCCCCTTTGTCTACTCCACTAGTTACATCCTCAAAGAACTCCAATAGGTTTGTTAAACAGGATTTCCCTTTCATAAATCCATGTTGACTCTGCCCAATCTTACTATTAGTTTCTAAGTGCCCAGTTATTGCATCCTTTATAATAGATTCCAGCATTTTCCCAACTACTGATGTGAGGCTAACAGGTCTGTAGTTCCCCGTTTTCTCTCTCCCTCCTTTCTTAAATAGCGGGGTTACATTTGCTATCCTCCAATCTGCAGGAACCGTTCCAGAATCTGTAGAATTTTGGAAGATGACAACCAATGCGTCCACTATTCCAATGGCCATCTCTTTCAAAACCCTAGCACGTAGGTCATCCGGTCCTTGGGATTTATCGACTTTTAGTTCCATTAATTTTGCTAGTACTGTTTTTTTACTAATAATAATTTCTTTAAGTTCCTCATTCTCGCCACACCCTTGGTTTTCTCGTATTTCTGGGAGGTTTTTTGTGTCTTCCTCCGTGAAGACAGAAACAAAGTATTTATTTAATTTCCCTGCCATTTCCTCATTCCCCATTATAAATTCTCCCGTCTCTGACTGTAAAGGACCTACATTTACCTTCGCCAGTCTTTTCCTTTTTACATACCTATAGAAGCTTTCATAATCCGTTTTTATATTTTTTGCTAGTTTGTGCTCATATTCCATTTTCCCTTTCTTTATCAATTTCCTGGTCCCCCTTTGCTGATTTCTAAAACGATCCCAATCCTCAGGCTGACCGCTTTTTCTGGCAACTTTATAAGCTTCCTCCTTTGACTTAATACTAGCTTTAATTTCTTTTGTTAGCCATGGTTAGATCACTTTTTTGGGGGGGGTTTTATGCCCTAGAGGAATATATGTTTGTTGCAAATTATGCATTATTTTCTTGAATGTTAGCCATTGTATGTCCACCTTCATACCTTTTAGTGTTGTCTCCCAATCTACCATGGCCAACTTGTCCCTCATACCATTGTAGTTTCCTCTGTTTAGATTGACCACGCTCGATCAGCTCCGATGGACGGGTCACATTGTCCGCATGCCCGATACGAGACTCCCAAAACAAGCACCCTACTCGGAGCTCCAACATGGCAAGAGAGCCCCAGGTGGGCAGAGGAAACGCTTCAAGGACACCCTCAAAGCATCCTTGAAAAAGTGCAACATCCCCACTGACACCTGGGAATCCCTGGCCCAAGACCGCACAAAGTGGAGGAAAAGCATCCGGGAAGGCGCCGAACTCCTCGAGTCTCTTCGCCAGGTGCAAGCGGAAGCCAAGCGCAAACAGCGCAAGGACGACACATCAACCCAAGCACCCCACCCACCCGCCCCTTCAACCACCGTCTGCCCCACCCATGACAGAGACTGTAGGTCCCACATTGGACTCATCAGTCACCTGAGAACTCATTTTTAATGTGGAAGCAAGTCATCCTCGGTTCCGAGGGACTGCCTAAGAAGAAGAAGAAGACTAAGACAGTGAGGAGTGTAGATGGAGTTCAATGTGGGAAAGTGTGAGATCATCCACTTTGAACCTAAGAAAGGACGATCAGAGTATTTTCTAAATGGCGAGAAGCTGGGAACTGTGGAGGAGCCGAGAGATTTAGGGGTCCAGGTACAGAGCTCTGGTCAGACCCCATCTGGACACTGCATTCAGTTCTGGGCACCGCACCTCAGGAAGGATATACTGACCTTGGAGGGGGTGCAGTGCAGATTCACCAGAATAAAACCGGTGCTAGAAAGGCTAAATTATGAGCACAGGTTGCATAGGCTAAGCTTATATTTCCTTAAGTATAGAAGATTAAGGGGTGATCTAATTGAGGTGTTTTAAGATGATTATAGGAATTGATAGTGTAGCTAGAAACAATTTCCTCTGGCGGGGGAGTTCCAGAACAAGGGGGTAGAACCTTAAAATTAGAACTAGGCCGTTCAGGGGTGATGTCAGGAAGCACTTCCTCAAAGAAAGGGTAGTGGAAATCTGGAACTCTCTCCCCAAAAAGCTGCTGAGGCTGGGGGTCATTAAAAATGGAATATTTCAAAACTGAGATTAATAGATTTTTGTTAGGAAAGGGTAACCAAGGTGGGTAAATGGATGATAGGGTAACCTGTAGGTTTGGATAACCTTTAAATGTGTATTATAGTTGCGTTAGAAGCTATGCTATTAAAATGTAACTGTAACTGCAAGGTATGATGGGAAGCTTGACCAAAATCAGACCAAAGCGCAGTGTCAGCATTTAACAGTAGCAGTTGTAATAAAGTTTCTCCACGAAACCTTGAATCAGGAACAATGAACAAAGATAATGGTAACTGGATAAGATAAACAAAACTGCAAAAAGGCAGATGTAAGGACCTTGGGTCCGGGACAGTTGAGATAGTGGGAAGCATCTGCCAAAGCCTACGTAACCGGTAATTAACAGTTGAACAATTATTGGTAGCAGATTATGTATAAATAAACTGCCACAACCATTGTAAATTTGAGAGACTTCGGTACACTGAAGGCTCTCCCCTGCATGCTTGCAATAAAGTTTCTCTCATATCGCAGGTTGCCCGTGACTCCGAGTGGTTTCTTTCCACATCAATGGAGTTAAGATACAGATCAGCCATGATCTAATTGAATGGCGTTACAGGCTTGAGGGGCTGAATGGCCTCCTCCTGTTCCTATATGCCTATGTTCACCACTTCCCTTTGCCCACCACCACCTCTGTGCTGTCAAACTACCTGTTTGAAATTAAGTTGTGTACGAGCCAGAATTTCTTCCAATTGAACATCAAGAAGACGAAAGCCATTATCGTCAGCTCTTTTGACACTGATTTCATCCCCCTCACTGGCTGCTTGCTTAGCCCGAACCAGACTGCACAGAACTCTGGGGGCCTGCTCAATCTAGCGCTGAGTTTCAGATCTTCTCCATCACCTTTCCACCATATGCTTCACCTTAAGATGTTCCACCTGAGTTGGCCCTAACTGACTCCAGAAACTCTTAGAAATGCTTTTGACACCTCTAGACGTGATTTCTCAATGTTCTGAACATCAGTCTCTTGACTTCCACTCTGCATGACTTCCAACTTATGGAAACTACAATGCCCGCCTCATCACATGAAGCCCTGATAACCCCTCAGCCATCCTATCTGACCTACATTAGTTCCTTTTCCTAACACATCAAATTTAATATCCTTGTCCTCAAATCTAGGCTGACACTCCAGTACAGAACTGAGGGAGTGCTGCACTGTTGGAGGTGCCGTCTTTCAGATGCGACGTTAAACAGGCTCTCTCAGGTGGACGTAAAAGATCCCACGGCACTATTCCAAAGAATGAGCAGGGGAGTTATCCCCGGTGTCCTAGCCAATATTTATTCCTCAATCAACATAACAAAAACAGATTATCTGGTCATTATCTCATTGCTGTTTGTGGGAGCTTGCTGTGCACAAATTGGCTGCTGCGTTTCCTACATTACAACAGTGACTACACTTCAAAAGTAATTCAGTGGCTGTAAAGCGCTTTGGGATGTTCGGTGGTCGTGAAAGGCTACATAAATGCAAGTCTTTCTTTATATACAAATCTCTCCAGTTTCATCCTACCCTACATCTTCAACCTGGTCCAACCACGCCTTCCTGCAGACCTCTCCTCCCAGCCCTTCACCTTTGATGGCGCAGCCTTCAGCCCTACACTTTGGAACTCCTTTCCCAAATCAGTCTGCCTCTAATTCTCTTTCCACCTTTAAAATCCTCCTTAAAACCCACCTTTCAGCAAGGCTCTGGTCACCTCCCTTGACGCCCCAGTAAAGACTCGGGGCTAGATTTTCAGTATAGACAGTTTTGGGGCGCTAAGCTTAGCACCCGCCCGAAGTTATCGCCCGCCCCAAAGTAGCGCCCCGTTGCCGGAAATTCAGTGGCTTCGCCCTAAGAGGTTGGTGGAGCGCTAAAAGAGGCGTTCCACTAGTATCTTTAGGCGCTAAGCCGGCGGTGGAGAGCGCAACACCCGAGCTCGGGCGCAGCGCACGGCAGACACTCTGGTGCCAGTGAGCTCTTAAAGGGGAAGGGTGCATGTATTTTTTTCAAATGCAAAGTCTGGGGGGAAACATGATGATGATGATGATGATGATGAGGAGGAGGAGGAGGAGGAGGAGGAGGAGGAGGAGGAGGAGGAGGAGGAGGAGGAGGTGGTGGTGGTGGTGGTGGTGGTGCCCGGAAACATAAATAGACCGTTCACAACAACACACTGCTTACTTCCACACAAAACATGCAGAGTGCCTTTTGTACGAGTGCCCTTTAATTTGCGCTCCCCAGGGTGTGTTGCGTTCCATTTTACAAACGCTCTGGACGCCAGCCGCACAATGGGGCGGTCCGACTGAAGTTTGGATTCGGGGCGGCCAAAGGGCGTTGCACGAGGATGTGACGTCATTTTCTGCGCGCGCATCCGGGCGGCCGCTAAACTTTGCGCCGGCGCTAACGGGCAACTTAATTTGGGGCGGGGCGCAAACTGCGCTGCGCCCAGGCGCTACACGCATAGCGCCCGAAAATCACTTCTCTTAAGGCGCTAACTGCTGGCGCAAGCAACTGAAAATCTAGCCCTCAGTGTTCATGCCTTTCTGAAGTACCTTGAGATGTTTTCCTACATTAAAGGTGCTATATAAATTGAAGTTGTTTTTTTAAGCCTGGGAATTCAGCACAGAGGGTGTTGCGCTGGATTATTAATTTTTGCATAAGCAAGGGTTCAGGTAATAACTGTGATGTGGTTGTTGGGAGGTGGTGATGAACAATCACCTCCAGATTGACTAGTAAGGTTGTAGGGAATGTAACTCCAGTGACAATGGCTGATGAGCTGGATGATGGGGTGGATGCAGCATCTGCTCTTTGTGGGATGACTTATTTCCATCCTAACAATTACATAGAAATGATCTTGCTTCTGACCTCTTGATGCTTTCCTGCAGTTTCTGTGCCTGTGATAGGCTGCCGCAATCTGGAAATCTTGCAGGGGCCTCCAACTCTGTTGGAGAACTGATGGGTCCTTCCAGAAGCCATCTCTCCCGCAACGATCGTCTCTGAAATATAGATTACATAATCGGAACAAATTCCTTCTTGAAGCTGAACAGATTTCCTTTATTCTCAGGTCCTACCTTGAGCTGCTGCAGCTGCAGTTTCTCCTCTTCCAGCTCCCTCTTCTTTGTTTCAATCTTTTCCTGAACTTTTCTCTTTTGCTGAAGAAAATAAGTTAGGTTTTTGAGGCAACCTTTTATTTCGGGAGTTTCCTGAGTCCATGATTTTTTTTTAAATTTCTCTATGTCAAGCAGAAGTATAATAAGCAAAAATAAAACAGCTAAATGCGAAGAGAAAATGTTGGAAGTACATAGCAGGTCCATTAACATTCGAAAGAGAAAAGACAGTTTAATGGAGTCCCTTCTTTAGAACTGAAACAATTAAATGAGAGCCACTTTCTAGGACAGACTAACGAAAGACAGGAATGGGAAATAGCCATCTAGAAGGTCCCAGATGCTGGTTGTACAGTCTACTGTACTGGTGACACATCAGGAAAGAGATGCTAACAGTGCCACTGGGCTTTGATTCTTGCCTGTATTTATTTCAGGGATGGTTGTACCAGCTACTCACAAAGATCATTATAGTAATTATGCTGCTCTTTTCATTAAACTCACTGCATTAATCAAACTGCACTTACAGCCACTTTCTAATGCACGGTGGCATAGTGGTTAGCACTGTTGTCTCACAGCGCCAGGGACCCAGGTTCGAATCCGGCCTCGGGTGACTGTCTGTGTGGAGTTTGCACATTCTCCCCGTGTTTGCGTGGGTTTCCTCCGGGTGCTCCGGTTTCCTCCCACAGTCCAAAGATGTGCGGGTTAGGTTGATTGGCTATGATAAATTGACCCTTAGTGTTAGGGGGATTAAATACGTGGGGTTACGGGGATCGGGTGGGATATGTGTCGGTGCAGGCTCGATGGGCCGAAATGGCCTCTATCTGCACTGTGGGGTTTTTGTGATTCTGTGATATCAAGGAGTTACATCTTGTTCTTTTCTGCATTTCAACTTAAAACTGGAAAAGCAAAAAGGATAAGGGACATAGGGAAAAACACCTACAGTGTGGACAATCAGTAACTCTATATAGACACAGTGACCCCAGTGCAGACAATCAGTAACCTTGTTTATAAATTACCTAATAGAACAAATCTTTGCCTACTGTTTTCTCAATTACTGATTAAAGTTCTTTACTGCCCACCTCTTGCAGTTATTTTCAAGTCTGCTTTTAAGGCAATATATTCATTCTTCCTACTCACTGTTATTACTTGAAGTCGTTGTTTCAGTTGTTCTGTGTCTGCCATCCTGAACCTGAAACAAATTTGGAAAGGGACAGGTTAAAGGTGAATGTTTGTGGATGGTTACTGAGTTCTGCCACCCAGTGATCCATCAATTCCTTTTTTATTTAATGGTATTTTTGATTATGTTTAATCATATTGATCATAACTCTGGGAAACATTAAAGGGGGAATTTCTACCCCTTGCCGATACTAATTTCAACATAGTTGTTTTTTTGGACAGCCCTGAATTGGGCGGGAACTTCATACATTTATGCAAATTGGGGCCATAATACAAACAGAGGACCTCAATGGCATTGTAATAGCCAAATGAGATCCTTAACACCTGAATAACTCTACATGAGAGCCACATCTCCTGGATAACTCTACATGATACCCTTCACTCCTGGATAACTCTAAATTAGTGTTGCTCTGCCTGTTCTATTTCTGTGATGCTGATTTGACAGCGGGTTTTCTTTAGAAACATAGAAAAATAGGAGCAGGAGTCAGCCATTTGGCCCTCGAGCCTGCTCCGCCATTCAATATGGTCATGGCTGATCCTCTATCTCAATACCATATTCCCGTGCTCTTCCCATACCCCTTGATGCCTTTTGTGTCTAGAAATCTATCTAGCTCCTTCTTAAATATATTCCGTGACTTGGCCTCCACAGCCTCCCTTTGGAGATGGTGAAGGCAGTACATGGGCACCACACCTTAGGAAGGATATATTGGCTTTGGAGGAAGTGCAGCGTAGATTTACCAGAATGATACCCGGACTCCAAGAGTTAAATTATGAGGAGAGATTACACAAATTAGGGTTGTATTCTCTAGAATTTAGAAGTTTTCAAGCTATTAAGGGGAACAGATAGGGTAGATGGAGAGAAACTATTTCCGTTGGTTGAGGAGTCTAGGACTCGCGGGCATAGTCTAAAAATTAGAGCCAGACCTTTCAGGAGTGAAATTAGGAAACATTTCTACACACAAAGGGTGGTAGAAGTTTGGAACTCTCTTCCACAAATGGCAATTGATGCTAGATCAATCTGATTTTTGTTAACCAAAGGTATTAAGGGATATGGGCCAAAGGCGGGCGTATGGAGTTATGTCGCAGATCAGCCATGATCTCATTGAATGGCGGAACTGGCTCGAGGGGCTAAATGGTCTACCCCTGTTCCTATGTTTCTGTGTTCCCATATTCCTATGCCATGATGGTGAGTTGTGGCGGTCCATCGGCTCTTTAAGTGAAGTGTGCTTGAAGACTAGAAGTAAGCCCTGTGACAGACAATGTGTTTTCAATAAAGAAAGTGCTTGAGTCTTTGGCATGATTTCCCTTGCAGAAATCAGTTTTGCTGACATGCAGATGCTGAGAAAGAAAGTGTATGGCAGATAAAGAGGTGAGCGATGGCTGTAGCAGTGGTGGCAGATGTGGCTTGGCATCAGCATCTCAACGCTCGACCACTCTTGTGAGATCATTACACCTCGTGCTGCCCTGTGTGGCACTGCTTCTGCCACCTCCCTCTTGACAGCCTGCGCCATCTCCTTATGAGGTTTTTTGCCTTCCGTGCCCAGCAGTCCTACCTCTGCTGGCCCTGACTTCAGCCAGCAACACCTCTAACCATGCATCGGAGTATCTGAGGGTCCTCCTACCAGGATAATGCTGTTCTCCTTCCTGCTGTTGAGAAAATGATGCTTCCCTTTAACTGGCTACAGCAAAACTGAATCTTCCTTCCTCCGAGTAGCAGTAAACCCTGCATATCAAACAAGGGCCCCAAGAGGACACTGTAGAACATTAGTGGTGAATTCACGTTGGTGGCACTATTCCAACTCCGCCACTAACCTTCCAACAGGAGAAAATTTCAGGTCAGGGTGTACAACGTGTATAATCATTCTGCAGGAGCCTGCGTACAGCGTGTATACTTGTCCAGTATTGTGAGGTGTGTATAATTCTCCTGTGGTGTGCACCCTTCTTGTAAAAGTCCGTTCTTTAACCAGCTTCCTGTCTGAGCTGCCACATCCCCTTTAACACTCTGGGGTAGATGTTTAACTTTCTGCCCTGGTGTGAACCTGGTGTTGTGGATCAATCGCTCGTTATAAAATCAGTGGAACAGGCGGGCAATCTACATCGCCTGTTTAATGCCCAGACAGCAAGTTGAAACTCTACCCCAAGTGTGTCTTAACATTATCAACAACCTCCCTATATGGCTCCTTTGAAAAGACATATACTGAACAAGCAGTGCCTTTCCTTTATCAGTACACTCGATTATTTCCAGAAAGAATGCTACTAAATGTGTTACGTCCTTTTACAACTCCATGTTGGCTGTCCTCAATTACCCCATGTCTTTCTACTTGAGTATTAATTTTATCCCATATTGATGCTCACTGCTAATAAACGAGAAAGAAAGATTGCATTTAACAATGCTTTTCCCAACCTCAGGATGTCCCAAATCTATAGTTAATGGGTTTGTACCTTTCTTCCTTCTTCAACAGAATTGTTGCATTAGCAAACCTCCCAGCTTCTGAGACAACAATGTGGGTTCCCATCACACAAATGTGGAGTAGGGTCTTTGTGTTTATACAGGACTGGAGTGTACGGTCTTTGTACTTATACAGGGCTGGAGTGTACGGTCTTTGTATTTATACAGGACTGGAGTATACGGTCTTTGTATTTATACAGGACTGGAGTGTACGGTCTTTGTACTTATACAGGGCTGGAGTGTACGGTCTTTGTATTTATACAGGACTGGAGTGTACGGTCTTTGTATTTATACAGGGCTGGAGTGTACGGTCTTTGTATTTATACAGGACTGGAGTGTACGGTCTTTGTATTTATACAGGGTTGGCGTGTACGGTCTTTGTATTTATACAGGACTGGGGTGTACGGTCTTTGTATTTATACAGGGCTTGAGTGTACGGTCTTTGTATTTATACAGGACTGGAGTGTATGGTCTTTGTATTTATACAGGACTGGAGTGTACGGTCTTTGTATTTATACAGGACTGGGGTGTATGGTCTTTGTATTTATACAGGACTGGAGTGTACGGTCTTTGTATTTATACAGGACTGGAGTGTACGGTCTTTGTATTTATACAGGACTGGTGTACGGTCTTTGTATTTATACAGGACTGGAGTGTACGGTCTTTGTTCTTATACAGGGCTGGAGTGTACGGTCTTTGTATTTATACAGGACTGGAGTGTACGCTCTTTGTAATTATACAGGACTGGAGTGTACGGTCTTTGTATTTATACAGGGCTGGAGTGTACGGTCTTTGTAATTATACAGGACTGGAGTGTACGGTCTTTGTATTTATACAGGGCTGGAGTGTACGGTCTTTGTAATTATACAGGACTGGAGTGTACGGTCTTTGTATTTATACAGGGCTGGAGTGTACGGTCTTTGTATTTATACAGGGCTGGAGTGTACGGTCATTGTATTTATACAGGACTGGAGTGTACGGTCTTTGTATTTATACAGGACTGGGGTGTACGGTCTTTGTATTTATACAGGGCTGGAGTGTACGGTCTTTGTATTTATACAGGGCTGGAGTGTACGGTCTTTGTATTAATACAGGACTGGTGTACGGTCTTTGTATTTATACAGGACTGGAGTGTACGGTCTTTGTATTTATACAGGGCTGGAGTGTACTGTCTTTGTATTTATACAGGGCTGGTGTGTACGGTCTTTGTATTTATACAGGGCTGGAGTGTACGGTCTTTGTATTTATACAGGACTGGGGTGTACGGTCTTTGTATTTATACAGGGCTGGAGTGTACGGTCTTTGTATTTATACAGGGCTGGAGTGTACGGTCTTTGTATTAATACAGGACTGGTGTACGGTCTTTGTATTTATACAGGACTGGAGTGTACGGTCTTTGTATTTATACAGGACTGGAGTGTACGGTCTTTGTATTTATACAGGGCTGGAGTGTACGGTCTTTGTAATTATACAGGACTGGAGTGTACGGTCTTTGTATTTATACAGGGCTGGAGTGTACGGTCTTTGTATTTATACAGGACTGGAGTGTACGGTCTTTGTATTTATACAGGGCTGGAGTGTACGGTCTTTGTACTTATACAGGACTGGAGTGTACGGTCTTTGTATTTATACAGGACTGGAGTGTACGGTCTTTGGGCTAGATTTTCAGTATAGACAGTTTTGGGGCGCTAACCTTAGCGGAGGAGGAGGAGGAGGAGGAGGAGGAGGAGGAGGAGGAGGAGGAGGAGGAGGTGGTGGTGGTGGTGGTGTCCGGAAACATAAATACGCCATTCAGAACAACACACACTGCATCCTTCCACACAACACATGCAGACTGCCGTTTATAGTGCAGGAGGAGTGCCCTTTAATTTGCGCTCCCCAGGGTGTGTTGCGTTCCATTTTACAAACGCTCTGGACGCCAGCCGCACAATGGGGCGGTCCGACTGAAGTTTGGATTCGGGGCGGCCAAAGGGCGTTGCACGAGGATGTGACGTCATTTTCTGCGTGCGCATCCGGCCGGCCGCTAAACTTTGCGCCGACGCTAACAGGCAACTTAATTTGGGGCGGGGCGCAAACTGCGCTGCGCCCGGGCGCTACACGCATAGCGCCCGAAAATCACTTCTCTTAAGGCGCTAACTGCTGGCGCAAGCAACTGAAAATCTAGCCCCTAGTATTTATACAGGACTGGAGTGTACGGTTTTTGTATTTATACAGGGCTGGAGTGTACGGTCTTTGTATTTATACAGGACTGGAGTGTACGGTCTTTGTATTTATACAGGGCTGGAGTGTACGGTCTTTGTATTTATACAGGGCTGGTGTGTACGGTCTTTGTATTTATACAGGACTGGTGTGTACGGTCTTTGTATTTATACAGGGCTGGAGTGTACGGTCTTTGTATTTATACAGGACTGGAGTGTACGGTCTTTGTATTTATACAGGGCTGGAGTGTACGGTCTTTGTATTTATACA
Source organism: Somniosus microcephalus (assembly GCF_052327205.1). NCBI lineage: Eukaryota > Metazoa > Chordata > Chondrichthyes > Squaliformes > Somniosidae > Somniosus > Somniosus microcephalus. The sequence goes on along the minus strand of NC_141017.1, from coordinate 42,712,549 downwards.
GGGCTGGAGTGTACGGCCTTTGTATTTATACAGGGCTGGAGTGTACGGTCTTTGTATTTATACAGGGCTGGAGTGTACGGTCTTTGTATTTGTACAGGGCTGGAGTGTACGGTCTTTGTATTTATACAGGGCTGGAGTGTACGGTCTTTGTATTTATACAGGGCTGGAGTGTACGGTCTTTGTAATTATACAGGGCTGGAGTGTACGGTCTTTGTATTTATACAGGACTGGGGTGTGCGGTCTTTGTATTTATACAGGGCTGGAGTGTACGGTCTTTGTAATTATACAGGGCTGGAGTGTACGGTCTTTGTATTTATACAGGGCTGGAGTGTACGGTCTTTGTATTTATACAGGACTGGAGTGTACGGTCATTGTATTTATACAGGGCTGGAGTGTACGGTCTTTGTATTTATACGGGACTGGAGTGTACGGTCTTTGTATTTATACAGGGCTGGAGTGTACGGTCTTTGTATTTATACAGGACTGGAATGTACGGTCTTTGTATTTATACAGGGCTGGAGTGTACGGTCTTTGTATTTATACAGGACTGGGGTGTACGGTCTTTGTATTTATACAGGACTGGAGTGTACGGTCTTTGTACTTATACAGGACTGGTGTGTATGGTCTTTGTATTTATACAGGACTGGAGTGCACGGTCTTTGTATTTATACAGGGCTGGAGTGTACGGTCTTTGTATTTATACAGGACTGGTGTGTACGGTCTTTGTATTTATACAGGGCTGGAGTGTACGGTCTTTGTATTTATACAGGGCTGGTGTGTACGGTCTTTGTATTTATACAGGACTGGTGTACGGTCTTAGGGCTAGATTTTCAGTATAGGCAGTTTTGGGGCGCTAACCTTAGCGCCCGCCCGAAGTTAGCGCCCGCCCCAAAGTAGCGCCCCGTTGCCGGGAATTCAGTGGCTTCGCCCTAAGAGGTTGGTGGAGCGCTAAAAGAGGCGTTCCACTACTCTCTTTAGGCGCTAAGCCGGCGGTCCAGAGGGATAGCGCCCAGGCGGGGCGCAGCACGGGTGCGGTCATTTTTGCACTGACAGCAGACCCCGTGGTGCCGACCAGCTCTTAAAGGGGGAAGGGACGAATTGGTCTGCTGCCACGCCCTGCACACTGCAGCCTTGCAAAGAGGCCTCAACACTACTGCTCAGCCCCAGGGAGTCATGGCAACGCCAGAGAAGGCCCGTCAGCGTGCCCTGCGCTTCTCAGAGGGTGATCTGGACATCATGCTCACAGCTCTGGAGGTGAGGCGCAAGATCTTGTTTCCAGACAGTGGGAGGAATCCAACCCACCACGACTACACCAAAGCCTGGAAGCAGATCGCCCAGAGGGTGACGTTCACCGGCGAGGCCCCCAGGACCCACACACAATGCCGTAAGAAGTACAACGATCTGACCAGGATTGTGAGGGTGAGTAGCCTTTCCAGTCTCCTCCTCATTCTTGCATGTACACCTGACATGATGGGCAAAGGGACCTGAAAGTCCTTTTGGCCAGCCCTCAGCCAGCAGCATTGGGACAGTCATGAGCATCAAATGGCCATTCGGCACTCTACACTTTGGCCAAGCTATTCCACCATGGGAGGCAGTGCACACTACATCAGGGCTTCACTCTGTCCAAGCTATTCCACCATGGGAGGCAGTGCACACAACATCAGGGCTTCACTCTGTCCAAGCTATTCCACCATGGGAGGCAGTGCACACGACATCAGGGCTTCACTCTGTCCAAGCTATTCCACCATGGGAGGCAGTGCTCACTACATCAGGGCTTCACTCTGTCCAAGCTATTCCACCATGGGAGGCAGTGCACACTACATCAGGGCTTCACTGCGCACTTACAGCCCGTCCTTTCTCTTGCAGGCTAAAGTAGCGTTTAATCGCCAGGCCCGTGCCAGGGGTGGCCGCGCCAAGCTGCAGAAGCTCACTCGGCTGGAGGAGCGCGTGTGTGTGCTCATGGGAGCACGTGTGATTGTCCCCACAGCGTGCGGTGTATCCGACCCTCCACTGCCCGGCAATGGTAAGGACCTCGCCTTTTGGCCCTCTCGCGTCGCACTGGCCCATCCGAGCTACCTCCTTTGCCACTGTCCCACCAATGCGCTGAATCCCACCAGTCCTAACTCCCTCGCTGACGCCGTCTCCTCACTCTGAAGCTACTCTTGTGCATTCCTGCTTTCAGCTGGTGACGACCAGGACCCTGAGGCTGCCAGTGACAGCACCTCCAACCAGGAGGAGGAGGAGGAGCAAGCCGGACCTTCGGGGGAACAGTCACGTCCCGCAGGAGAGGAGGAAATGCTCGACACCTCCTCACTGGACGAGTGCCTGGAGGAACTGTCGCAGGGCAATGCAGCTTCTGGGACCAGTGGCGTCCAGCCACCCAGCAGCCGTGCGCGTGGCCCGCGGCCTTCCCCCCAAAGGGGGGAAGGATCAGAGGGGAGTGCTGCTGCTCGGCACACTCGCCGTCACCAACGCGGCAAGGGTCCCCTAGTTCGGCCCCCTCCTCCCCAGCGGGAGAGTCGCGACTCCAGTCCGGACACCTTCACTTCGGAGGAGGTGCGGAAGCTCGATCAGATGGCCGACGACTCGGACCGGCGCCACACGGAGCTCATGAGCGTGGTGGGGCGCATGCCTGAGGCCATCGAGTCGCTGGCGACCAGTGTGCGCGAGTTCGGGGCAGCAACTGCCGCGACTGGCCGCATGCTAACTGATGCCGTCAAGACCCTGGCGGATGTGATGCACGCGCACACCAGGACCACAGGGCCACTCACTGCTGCCACACGCGCTGTCTCAGGCAGGCATCGCCAGGGCAGGCGCCGCGCTGGACCATCCCAGCAAGCCGGCCGTCGGCTGATTGCTGCGGATCCTGCAGTGCGGGCCCGGCCGAGTGCCACCGCGCCACAGCACCAGCCAGCGCATCCCAGACGCCAGCTGGCCCACATTGCACCATCCGTCGCCGCCATTCCCCCTCTGGGGCGTCAAGGGCAAGCGGCTGCAGCTGATGGTGGCCAGGCTCAGGCGCGCCACTCAGGAGACGGCCCCTCGAGGCCCAAACGCCGTGTAGGCCGCCCCCCAGCGGCATCTGGCGGAAGGGCATCTGAGCCTCAGGCGCCTTCCCCCAGCCTCGCAGCAGCCACTGGGCAGAGCTTGCGAAGGAGCAGCAGGCAGGGCAGGGGAGGCAAAATGCTGGCCAAGGTCTCGCCCTCGCGGGCCACTCAGTAGAGGGTGTGGCCAGCTTTCCTTTAATATGGCGGTGGCCATCTTTATTTTGCCCATGGTTGTGCTTTTGGAGGGCTTTTTTTTTGCGTTAGGCCGACGTTGAGGCCCGGTTTCAATAAAGGTGGAGTGGCTCCTCCCCAGTTTGTGGGAGTGAGTCGTTTGTTGGGCTTTTTGTGGGGCCCGTTTATTGTTTTTGGGGATTCATGTGGGAAGGGCTTTTCATTTTTGTTTAATAAAAAATTATCTTTATTCATGCAGTCTCCATGGTTGTTCTTCTTAGTGTTTGTTGGCTTCGCCGGCTGAGGGCTTGCGGAGCGGCTGCATTCATCTTCCCTCATGGCCCCTGGCCATTCCCTGACAGGGGGCTTAGAAGTACCGTGTAATAAGGTGGCGTCGTGCGGCCCTTGGCCCTGGTCGCTCCCTCCTGGGAACGTACTCCTGCTCCTCCTCCTCCTCCTCCTCCTCCTCCTCATGCTCCTCCTGCTCCTCCTCCTGAGGTGCTGGTCCAACGTCAGGTGGCAGTGCCTGAGTCCTGCGGATAGCCAGGTTGTGTAGCATGCAGCAAACCACCACAAATTGGGAGACCCGGTCCGGCGAATACTGGAGAGCTCCTCCGGAGCGATCAAGGCAGCGGAACCGCTGCTTGAGGACCCCAATAGTTAGCTCGATGATGTTGCGGGTGGTTTGATGGCTCTCGTTGTAGGCCTCTTCAGCAGCGGTCCTGGGCGCGCGGAGCGGGGTCATGAGCCAGGTGCACAAAGGATAGCCTTTGTCCCCGAGTAGCCATCCTCTTGGGGGAGGCTGTGCCTGGAACATGTCATGCACAGTACTCTGCCGCAGGATAAAGGCATCGTGGCTGCTGCCTGGGAAGCTGGCATTGACTGCCATGATGCGCTGCTTGTGGTCACAGACCAGCTGCACATTCAGAGAATGGTAGCCCTTCCTGTTGCGATACTGCTCGCCATGCTCCAGAGGGGCCCGCAAAGCCACATGCGTACAGTCAATGGCGCCCTGCACCAAGGGGAATTCCCCGAGTCTGGAAAATCCCAATGCGCGCTGATGCTGGCTCTCCAGGGCCATGGGGAAGGAGATGAATTGGCTTCTCCTTCTGAACAGTGCTTCGGTCACCTGGCGGATGCAGCGATGCGCGCCGTACTGGGAGATGTTTGCTATGTCCCCAGCAGCGTATTGGAAGGAGCCGGTGGCATAGAAGTTCAATGCCACCGTCACCTTCACTTCCACCGACAGAGACGTCCTGCACCTGAGCTTTGGCCGCAGATCTCGGCGAAGCAGGTGGCAGATCTCTGCAATCACCTCCTTTCGGAATCGGAGCCTTTTAACACATCGCGCGGCACTCATGTTTAGGTAGGAGCGCTGCTGGCGGTATAGCCTGACTGGGTAAGGCCTACGTGGCCGACGCCTGTAGCCCCCTCTGCCTCTAGCCAGGGCTGCCCCTCTCACAATACGTCTGCGAGCCCTACGGACATGGAGCTGCAGCTCCGCGTTGGCACCCCATGCAACCCCCATCAAATCCTGGCAAACACTCTAATTTCCAAATGGCCACTTGCAGCGCTGTTGCCTGAGTCCAAAAATACCTGGCTCTTGCTGCTTGAAACCAGTTAGCTATCCTCCTTGTTGTGTCTCCAGAAATGCGTTGCACAAGACTGTTTTCTGAAATAATGGATGGCCTTTATACTGGAGAGGACGTTCCCTTTAATTAGCGCCCCCCGGGGCCCGCGCTGGTTGTGTTGCGTTCCTTTTTCCAAACGCTCCGGCCGCCCGCCGCACAATGGGGCGGTCCGACTGAAGTTTGCAATCGGGGCGGCCAAAGGGCGTTGCACGAGGATGTGACGTCATTTTCTGCGCGCGCATCCGGGCGGGCGCTAAACTTTGCGCCGGCGCTAACGGGCAACTTAATTTGGGGCGGGGCGCAAACTGCGCTGCGCCCGGGCGCTACACGCATAGCGCCCGGAAATCACTTCTCTTAAGGCGCTAACTGCTGGCGCAAGCAACTGAAAATCTAGCCCTTAGTATTTATACAGGACTGGAGTGTACGGTCTTTGTATTTATACAGGACTGGGGTGTACGGTCTTTGTATTTATACAGGGCTGGTGTATACGGTCTTTGTATTTATACAGGACTGGAGTGTACGGTCTTAGTATTTATACAGGACTGGAGTGTACGGTCTTTGTATTTATACAGGACTGGGGTGTACGGTCTTTGTATTTATACAGGGCTGGTGTGTACGGTCTTTGTATTTATACAGGACTGGTGTACGGTCTTAGTATTTATACAGGACTGGAGTGTACGGTCTTTGTATTTATACAGGACTGGAGTGTACGGTCTTTGTATTTATACAGGGCTGGTGAACGGTCTATGTATTTATACAGGACTGGAGTGTACGGTCTTTGTATTTATACAGGGCTGGAGTGTACGGTCTTTGTATTTATACAGGGCTGGAGTGTACGGTCATTGTATTTATACAGGACTGGAGTGTACGGTTTTTGTATTTATACAGGGCTGGAGTGTACGGTCTTTGCATTTATACAGGACTGGAGTGTACGGTCTTTGTATTTATACAGGACTGGAGTGTACGGTCTTTGTATTTATACAGGGCTGGAGTGTACAGTCTTTGTATTTATACAGGGCTGGAGTGTACGGTCTTTGTATTTATACAGGGCTGGAGTGTACGGTCTTTGTATTTATACAGGGCTGGAGTGTACGGTCTTTGTATTTATACAGGGCTGGAGTGTACAGTCTTTGTATTAATACAGGGCTGGAGTGTACGGTCTCTGTATTTATACAGGGCTGGAGTGTATGGTCTTTGTATTTATACAGGGCTGGAGTGTACGGTCTTTGTAATTATACAGGGCTGGAGTGTACAGTCTTTGTATTTATACAGGACTGGAGTGTACGGTCTTTGTATTTATGCAGGGCTGGAGTGTACGGTCTTTGTATTTATACAGGACTGGAGTGTACGGTCTTTGTATTTATGCAGGGCTGGAGTGTACGGTCTTTGTATTTATAAAGGGCTGGATTGTACGGTCTTTGTATTTATACAGGGCTGGAGTGTACGGTCTTTGTATTTATACAGGACTGGAGTGTACGGTCATTGTATTTATACAGGGCTGGAGTGTACGGTCTTTGTATTTATACAGGACTGGAGTGTACGGTCTTTGTATTTATACAGGACTGGTGTACGGTCTTTGTATTTATACAGGGCTGGAGTGTACGGTCTTTGTATTTATACAGGACTGGTGTACGGTCTTTGTATTTATACAGGACTGGAGTGTACGGTCTTTGTATTTATACAGGACTGGAGTGTACGGTCTTTGTATTTATACAGGACTGGGGTGTCAACTGGATTTCCAGTAATATTGGAGTGTTACTGTAGGTTTGGAGTAAGAGGGTTGAATAATACTACATTATTAATGTAAGCTTGGAGTATTAGTGAGTGTTAATTTGAGGGTGGAATAATACACAATAACTGTGGTGAGATCCTTTCACGACAGGTAAGAGGTAATATTAAGGATGGAATTGAAGTATTGTGGCAGAAATAGGTCCTTGTAGAGGTTTTTCAGACATACAGAAATGGTGTTCTCGCATTTACACCAACAGAACTGTTAAATATCAGATATCCTGTCTCTTGGCAGCAGCCTCCTTACATGGTTGCAATACTGAGTTTTCAGTACTTGCCCTCATGAATATTTTGTGACTGAGTCATGATCAGAGAGTGACATATTCGAGATAAACTTTTGACAATAGGGCAACAATTCACTCCAAGTTAAATTTTACCTGCAAGAAAGATGAAGCAAACAATTCACTGTGACCTGTGTAATAATTAATAAAATCCCAGTTGAAATCCCTAGCAGAAAAATATTGCACCTGTAGCAATATTTCAGACAAATCAAACTCTGCGAATGGGACACACATACTCAGCCAGAGGAATTGGCACGCTGTGTGTAGGACACACGTACACACCCTTTATATTTCCACCATGGCCTCCTTCTCTCCCTGTCTGTTGCAGAATTGATCCCTAGGTGTGGACTCTAATGTGTACAGACTTGTAAAATATTCCAAACATACCTTCAGCAATGGGCACGATCAGCAGCTTGAAGGAAATAAGGACACGGGTAAAGATTTCAGAAAGTTCTTGTGAGCAGTTCACGGTGAATTAGACAGGTCACTCTTCACGAGACTGGACAGATGAATTGTTACTTGGATCTTGTTTCATTTCCAGGTTAAAGTCCTGCTTGTCTCTGAACAGCGACTTTCTGCAGCCCAACACATACCTGAAGCACAGACTGATGCACAGATCCAACTGGTTCAGCAGGAAAGCAGTTTGATGGAATGCTGACCTGCTGACTGATACAGGATCAGCTTCAGATAAATAATTTACCAACGCTCGTGGCCTCAGTTTACACTCAGCCTCGCAGAGACACACAGTAAACCAGCCTGACCAACTGCTCACTCTCCTTTTCCCTCCTCTCTCCTCTCTCCTTCTATCTCCTTCTCTCTCCTCTCTCCTTCTCCCTCCTTCCCTCTCCTTCACTCTTCTCTCTCCTCCCTCCTTCCTTCTTCTCCCTCATAGAGTCATAACAGCACAGAAGGAGGCCATTCGGCCCATCGAGTCCATGCCGGCTCTCTGTAGCGCAATCCAGTCAGTCCCATTCCCCCGCTCTATCCCCGTAGCCCTGCAAGTTTATTTCCCTCAAGTGCCTATCCAGTCTCCCCTTGAAATCATTGAGTGTCTCCGCTTCCACCACTAACGTCAGCAGCAAATTCCAGGTCATCTCCGCTTGCTACGTAAAAAAGTTTTTCCTCACATCCCCCCGTATCTCTTGCCCAAAACCTTAAATCTGTGTCCCCTAGTCCTTGTACCATCAACTAGTGGGAACAGCCTTTCCCCGTCTAGCCTGTCCAAACCCGCCATAATCTTGTACACTTCTATCAAATCACCCCTCAACCCCCTTTGCTCTAATGAAAACAAATCCAGCTTCTCCAACCTGTCCTTGTAGCTAATATCCCCCATTCCCGGAACCATTCTGGTAAATCTCCTCTGCACCCTCTCAAGGGCCTTCACATCCTCCCTAAAATGTGGTGACCAGAACTGGACGCAATACTCCAGTTGTGGCCTAACCAGCGCTTTATAAAGGTTCAGCATAACTTCTCTACTTTTATACTCAATACCTCTATTTATGAAACCTAAGATCCCATGTGCTTTGTTAACCACTCTCTCAATATGTCCTGCCACCTTCGGGGACCTATGCACATTAACTCCCAGGTCCCTCTGTCCCTGCACACTCTTTAAAACTGTGCCATTAAGTGTGTATTGTTTCTCCCTGTTCCTTCTCCCAAAATGCATCACCTCACACTTTTTATAAAATCCATCTGCCATTTGTCTGCCCATTCTGCTAGCCTTTCTATGTACTGCTGCAGTTGAATGGCATCATCATCACTGTTTCATTGTTTGCCACAAGTTTGGTGTCAATGGCAAATTTAGAAATTCTACTCTGCATTCCAATATCCAGGTCATTTATATATATCAAAAAAAGCAGTGGCCCCAGCACTGACCGTTGGGGAACACCACTGTCTACCATCCTCCAGTCTGAAAAACAGCCATTTACCACAACTCATTGTTTTCTGTCCTTAAGCCAATTCCTTCTCCCTCTTTCGCTCTCTTCTCTCCTTCACTCTCCTCCCTCCTTCACTCTCATTCTCCCTCCTTCACGCTCCTCTCTGCTGTTTCTGATGACTCTCTGAGCCTGAAGACACTTTAGGGATAATTGGGTCTTATTTTCCAGTATCAAGGAATTATAGATTACACAGACTATGCTGTTTCCACCAGAAGAAGGGCCTGTAACCAGAGGACACAGATTTAAGGTAATTGTCAAAAGAACAGGGGAGATGAGAAGAATTTTGTTACACAGTGAGTGGAATGTGCTACATGAAAGGGTGGTGGAAGCAGATTCAATAGTAACATTCAATAGCGAATTGGAAAGGAGAAATTTGCAGGGCTATGGGGATAGAGCAGGGGAGTGGAGGAGGCCATTCAGCCCCTTGAGCCTGTTCCTCCATTCAATGAGATCGTGGCTGCTTTGTATCGTAACTCATTTTACCTGCCTTGGCTCCATATCCCTCAAAACCCTTCACTAGCAAAAATCGATCAATCTCAGATTTAAAACTCCTCTGACAACCCTTTTATTGTTAATATGCCTATAGAAGACCTTTGGATTCCCCTTTATGTTAGTTGCCAATCTATTCTCGTACTCTCTCTTTGCCCCTCCTATTTCCTTTTTCACTTCTCCTAGGAAGGATGTGAAGGCTTTAGAGAGGGTGCAGAAAAGATTTACAAGAATGGTTCCAGGTATGAGGGACTTCAGTTACAGGGACAGACTGGAGAGGCTGGGGTTGTTCTCCTTGGAGCAGAGAAGATTGAGAGGAGATTTGATCGAGGTGTTCAAAATCATGAGGGTCCAGACAGAGTAGATAGAGAGAAACATAGATACATAGATACATAGAAGATAGGAGCAGGAGTAGGCCATTCGGCCCTTCGAGCCTGCTCCGCCATTCAATGAGATCATGGCTGATCATCCAAATTCAGTACCCGGTCCCTGCCTTCTCCCCATATCCCTTGATCCCTTTAGCCTTAAGAAATATATCCAACTCTTTCTTGAATATACTTAATGAACTGGCCTCCACCGCCCTCTGTGGCAGAGAATTCCACAGGTTCACCACTCTCTGGGTGAAGAAATTCCTCCTCATTTCAGTCCTAAATGGCTTACCCATTGGCGGAAACTGTTCCCATTGGCGGAAAGGTCGACAACCAGAGGGTGGTGGAGGCAAATTCAATCGTGGCTTTCAAAAGAGAATTGGATAAGTACCTGAAGGGAAAAAAATTGCTGGGCTACGGAGAAAGGGCGGGGGAGTGGGGCTAGCTGAAGTGCTCTTGCAGAGATCTGGCACGGGCTCGATGGGCTGAATGGCCTCCTACTATGCTGTAACAATTCCACTGTACTTTTTATATTCAGCCTGATTCTCCCTTATATTATCAAACTGATATCTGTCATATGTCTCTTTTTCTGCTTTATCCTACTCTCCAACTCCTTTGTCATCCAGGGAATTCTGACTTTGGTTGCCCTTCCTTTCCCCCTTGTAGGAATGTACCTGGACTGTACCCAAACCATCTCTTTAAAGGCCAGCCATTGCTCTGTTGACATTATTGATCTGTGGTGTATTGTTCCTGTGCTGTGTTAGTATTATTCCTGTCTTGTGTAATATTAGTCCTGTGCAGTGATAGTATCATTCCTATATTATTATTCTGTTTTTGTATTTTCCTGTGGTGTGTAGTATTGATCCTTGGTTTAGTGTTAGTCTTGTCTTTTGTGCTATTATTCCTGTGTTGGTATTTTCTAGTATTATTCCCCTGCTGTATTAGTTAGTATTATTTACGTCAGTATTATTGCTGTGTTAGTATTCCTTTGTAGTGTTAGAATTATTGCTGTCTTGGTGCCGATGCCGACTGTGTCCTTTGTCTTAGACGTGACTGGATTGTTGATGCTCCGCGGTCTCTCTGCTTTGGGGATTTGCGGTTGAGATGAATTCTGTGCTCGGGGTTTAGATGCTCTGCTTTTCCGGACAGTGAGGGACTCTCTCGGCAGGAGATCTTTAAACGGAGCGGCGACTGGGAGAAGAGAAAATGGCTGAGGATTGAAGGTGAGGTGATTTTGAGGATGTTTTTATCCGCTAGGCAGAGATACTCTAACAAAGAGCTTGTATTCAGCAGGTGATGTGAAATGTGAAGGGATGGAAGCCGCTTTCTTGCTCTGATAGCTGATGGATCCGCCGAACCCTGGTTCCAACAGGGAGGGTCTGTGCTGAATAAATGAGTAAAATTGAAAATAAAAGATGCATTCTTCATCATAGTTATAACTGCGAATGGGGAGGGGCTCAGGTGGGGGAGAGATTTTTATTTACATTTTGTACTGAATTTCATATCTCTGACAATGTTTCATCCCAACAGATACGAATCAACAACAACTTGCATTTATATAGCGCCTTTAACGTAGTAAAACGTCCAAGGCGCTTCACAGGAGTATTAAAAGACAAAAAAGTTGACACCGAGCCAGATGAGGAGAAATTAGGGCAGGTGACCAAAAGCTTGGTCAAAGAGATAGGTTTTAAGGAGCGTCTTAAAGGAGGAAAGAGAGGTAGCAAGGTGGAGAGGTTTAGGCAGGGAACTCCAGAGCTTAGGGCCGAGGCAACAGAAGGCACGGCCATCAATGGTTGAGTGATTATAATCAGGGATGCTTAAGAGGGCAGAATTAGAGGAGCACAGATAGCTTGGGGGGGCGGTTGTGGGATGAAGGAGCTTACAGAGATAGAGAGGGGCGGATGAGCTGAGGCAAAGGCGGAGACAGGCGATGTTACAGAGCTGGAATTAGGCACTCTTAGATATGCTGTGGATATACAAACATAACAGATAGGAGCAGGAGTAGGCCTTCTTGAATATATTTAATGAATTGGCCTCTACCGTCTTCTTTGGTAAATAATTCCACAGGTTCACCACTCTCTGGGTGAAGCAATTTCTCCTCATCTCTGTCCTAAATGGCTTACCCCTTATCCTTAGACTGTGGCCCCTGGTTCTGGATTCCCCGACCATCGGGAACATCCTTCCAGCATCTAGTCTGTCTAGTCCTGTTAGAATTTTATAAGTTTCGATGAGATCCCCTCTCATTCTTCTAAACTCCAGCGAGTACAAGCCCAATCGACCCAATCTCTCCTCATACGTCATTCCTGCCATCCCAGGTATCAGCCTGGTGAATCTTCGCTGAACTCCTTCCATGGCAAGAACATCCTTCCTCAGATAAGGTGACCAAAACTGCACACAATACTCAAGGTGCGGTCTCACCAAGGCCCTGTACAAATGCAGCAAGACATCCTTGTTCCTGTACTCAAACCCTCTCGCTACGAAGGCCAACATACCATTTGCCTTCTTAACCACCTGCTGCACCTGCATGCTTACTTTTAGCGACTGGTGCACAAGGATGCCCAGGTCTCGTTGCAATTCCCCTTCTCCCAATCTATTGCCGTTCAGATAATAATCTGCCTTCCTGTTTTTGACACCAAAGCGGATAACCTCACATTTATCCACATTATATTGCATCTGCCATGCTTCTGCCCAATCACCCAACCTGTCCAAATCATACTGGAGTTTCTCGGCATCCTCCTCACAGTGCACACGCCCACCCAGCTTTGTGTCGTCTGCAAACTTGGAGATATTACATCTAGTTCCCTCGTCCAGATCGTTAATATATATTGTGAATAGCTGGGGTCCAAGGACCAATCCCTGTGGTACACCACTAGTCACTGCCTGCCACTCGGAAAAAGAGCCATTTATTCCAACTCTTTGCTTTCTGTCTGCCAACCAGTTCTCTATCCAAGTCAATACCTTGCCCCCAATCCCATGTGCCTTAATTTTACATGCTAACCTCTTATGCGGGACCTTATCAAAAGCCTTTTGAAAGTCCAAATACACCACATCCACTGGTTCTCCCTTATCTATTTTACCAGTTACATCCTCCAAAAATTCCAGTAGATTAGTCAAGCAGATTTACCTTTTGTAAATCCATGTTGACTTTGTCCGATCCGGTCACTTTTTTCCAAGTGCTCTGCAATTACATCCTTTATAATGGACTCTAGCATTTTCCCCACTACCAATGTCAGGCTTACCGGTCTGTCGTTCCCCGTTTTCTCGCTACCACCCTTTTTGAACAGTGGGGTAACATTAGCTACCCGCCAATCCATGGGTACTGTTCCAGAGTCTATCGAATTTTGGAAGATGACCAGCAATGCATCTACTATTTCTAGGGCCACTTTTTTAAGTACCCTGGGATGTAGATTATCAGGCCCTGGGGATTTATCAGCCCTTAATCCCATCAATTTCCCTAACACCATTTCCCTACAAATACTGATTTCTTTCAGTTCCTCCCTTTCATTAGACCCTATGTTCCCCGACATCTCTGGGAGGTTATTTGTGTCCTCCTTTGTGAAGACACAACCAAAGTATGTATTTAATTGGTCTGCCATTTCTTTGTTCCCCATTATAAATTCCCCTGATTCTGACTGCAAGGGACCTACACTTGACTTCACCAATCTTTTTCTCTTCACATATCTATAAAAGCTTTTACAGTCCGTTTTTATGTTCCCTGAAAGCTTACTCTCATACTCTATTTTCCCTTTCTTAATTAATCCCTTTGTCCTCCTTTGTTGAATCCTAAACTGCTCCCAATCCTCAGGTTTACTGCTTTTTCTGGCCAATTTATATGTCCTCTCCTTGGATCTGATACTATCCCTAATTTCCCTTGTTAGCCACGGTTGAGTCACCTTTTTTGTTTTATTTTTATGCCAAACTGGGATGAACAAATTCTGTAGTTCATCCATGCGATCTTTGAATGTTTGCCATTGCCTATCCATCGTCAACCCTTTGAGTGACATTCCCCAATCAATCCTACCCAACTCGCACCTCATACCATCATAGTCTCCTTTATTTAAATTCAGGACCCTAGTCTCTGAATCAACTGTTTCATTTTGGAATGAGTGACCATAACATGGTTGAATTCCATCTTCAATTAGAGGGTGAGGAGGTTGGATCTCAAACAAGCGTGCTAAGCTTGAATAAAGGAGACTATGAAGGTATGAGAGCGGAATTGAGTAGAGTGGATTGGGAAAATAGATTAAAGGGTAAGACGATACATGATCAGTGGTGTACATTTAAGGAGTTATTTTACAACTTCCAAAAAATATATATTCCACTGAGAAGAAAAGGGTGTAAAAGAAAAGACAGCCATCCGTGGCTAAGTAAAGAAATTAAGGATAGTATTCGACTAAAAACAAGGGCATATAAGGTAGCCAAATCTAGTGGGAGGATAGAGGATTAGGAAAACTTTAAAAGACAGCAAAAAATAACAAAAAGATTGATTAAGAAAGGGAAGATAGATTATGAAAGTAAATTAGCAAAAAATATAAAAACAGATAGTAAGAGTTTTTATAGTTGTATAAAAAGAAAAAGGGTGGCTAAAGTAAATGTTGGTCCCTTAGAGGATGAAACCGGGAAATTAATGGTGGGAAATATGGAGATGGCAAAAACACTGAATGAATATTTTGTATCAGTCTTTACAGTAGAGGACACTAAGAATATCCCAACACTGGACAAACAGGGGGCTATAGGGGGGGAGGAGCTAAACACGATCAAAATCACTAAGGAAGTGGTACTCGGTAAAATAATGGGACTCAAGGCGGATAAATCACCTGGACCTGATGGCTTACATCCTAGGGTCTTGAGGGAAGTGGCGGTAGGGATTGTGGATGCATTGGTAATAATTTTCCAAAACTCCCTGGACTCGGCAAAGGTCCCGGCAGACTGGAAAACTGCTAATGTAACACCCTTATTTAAAAAGGGCAGTAGACAGAAGGCTGGAAACTATAGACCGGTTAGCCTAACATCTGTGGTAGGTAAAATTTTGGAGTCCATTATTAAGGAGACAGTAACAGGACATTTGGATAATCATAATTTAATAGGACAAAGTCAGCATGGTTTTATGAAGGGGAAGTCATGTTTGACAAATTTGCTGGAGTTCTTTGAGGAAGTAACATATAGGGCGGATAAAGGGGAACCAGTGGACGTAGTGTATTTAGACTTCCAAAAGGCATTTGACAAGGTGCCACACAAAAGATTATTGCTTAAGATAAAAAATCACGGGATTGGGGGAAATATTCTGACATGGATAGAGGATTGGCTATCTAACAGAAGGCAGAGAGTTGGAATAAATGGTTCATTCTCAGACCGGCAATCAGTAACTAGTGGGGTACCGCAGGGGTCAGTGCTGGGTCCCCAACTCTTTACAATCTATATTAACGATTTGGAGGAGGGGACCGAGTGTAACATATCAAAGTTTGCAGATGATACTAAGATGGGAGGGAAAGTAGTGAGTGAGGAGGACATAAAAAACCTGCAAGGGGACATAGACAGGCTAAGTAAGTGGGCAGAGATTTGGCAGATGGAATACAATACTGGAAAGTGTGAGGTTATGCACTTTGGCAGGAAAAATCGTTGAGCAAGTTATTATCTTAATGGCAAGAAAGTGGAAAGCACTGAAGTACAAAGGGATCTGGGGGTCCTGGTGCACGAAACTCAAAAGGTTAGTATGCAGGTGCAGCAAGTGATTAAGAAGGCCAATGGAATGTTGGCTTTCATTGCTAGGGGGATAGAATATAAAAATAGGGAGGTATTGCTTCAGTTGTACAAGGTATTGGTGAGACCACACCTGGAATACTGCGTACAGTTTTGGTGTCCATACTTAAGAAAGGACATACTTGCTCTCGAGTCAGTACAAAGAAGGTTCACTCGGTTAATCCCAGGGATGAGGGGATGGACATATGAGGAGAGGTTGAGTAGATTGGGACTCTACTCATTGGAGTTCAGAAGAATGAGAGGCGATCTTATTGAAACATATAAGATTGTGAAGGGGTTGGATTGGGTGGATGCGGGGAGGATGTTCCCGATGATGGGTGAAACTAGAACTAGGGGGCATAGTCTTAGAATAAGGGGCTGCTCTTTCAAAACTGAGATGAGGAGGAACTACTTCACTCAGAGGGTGGTAGGTCCATGGAATATGCTGCCCCAAAAAGCTGTAGAAGCTACATCATTACATAAATTTAAAACAGAAATAGACAGTTTCCTAGAAGTAAAGGGAATTAAGGGTTACGGGGAGCGGGCAGGAATTTGGACATGAGTCTAGGTTCAGATCGGTCATGGCCCTGTGGGGAGCCTGATCCTGCTCCTATTTCGTGTGTCTAATTCTGTTAGATTCAGGAGATGGTTCTGTGATAGTGGATTGGCGGTTAGGATCAGATCAGCCATGATCTTATTGAATGGCGGAGCAGGCTCGAGGGGCCGATTGGCCTACTCCTGCTCCTATTTCTTATGTTTATGTACTCTCCATCTTAATGAAGAATTCTATCATATTATGATCGCTCCGACCTAAGGGGCCTCGCACAACAAGATTGCTAATTAATCCTCTCTCATTACATAATACCCAGTCTAAGATGGCCTGATCTCTAGTTGGTTCCTCGACATATTGGTCCAGGAAACCATCCTGTATACTCTCCAGGGATTCCTCCTCCACAGTATTGTTACTAATTTGGTTAGCCCAATCTATATGTAGATTAAAGTCACCCATGATAACTGCTGTGCCCTTATTGCACGCTTCTCTGATTTCCCGTTTAATGCCATCCCCGACCTCCGCATTACTGTTTGGAGGTCTATATACCACTCCCACTAACGTTTTCTGCCCCTTGGTATTTCTCAGTTCTACCCATACAGATTCCACATCATCAGAGCTAATATCCTTCCTTTCAATTGTGTTAATCCCCTCTTTAACCAGCAATGCTACCCCACCTCCTTTTCCTTTTTGCCTATCTTTCCTGAATATTGAATACCCCTGGATGTTGAGTTCCCAGCCTTGGCCACCCTGGAGCCAGGTTTCCGTAATCCCAATCATATCATATTCGTTTACCTCTATTTGCGCAGCTAATTCATCCACCTTATTACAAATGCTCCTCGCATTAAGACACAAAGACTTCAGGCTTGTTTTTTTAACGCTCTTAGATCTTTTAGAATTATTATTTACTGTGGCCATGTTTGATTTAAACCCTTGATTTCTCTGCCTGCCACTTTTGCTTTTCTCCTTCCTGTCTTTTGCTTTTATCCTTGTTTCCCTTTCCTCTGTCTCCCCGCTCAGGTTCCCAACCCCCTGCCATTTTAGTTTAAACCTTCCCCCAGAGCATTAGCAAACACTCCCCCTAGGACATCGGTCCCGGCCCTGCCCAGGTGCAAACCGTCCGTTTTGTACTGGTCCCACCTCCCCCAGAACCGGTTCCAATGTCCCAGGAATTTGAATCCCTCCCCGTTGCACCATTCTTCTAGCCACGTATTCATCTGAAATATCCTTCTATTTCTAATCTGACTAGCACGTGGCACTGGTAGCAATCCTGAGATTACTACCTTTGAGGTCCTATTTTTTAATTTACCTCCTAACTCCCTATATTCAGCTTTTAGGACCTCATCCCGGTTTTTACCTATATCGTTGGTACCTATATGCACCACGACAACTGGCTGTTCACCCTCCCCTTCCAAAATGTTCTGCAACCGCTCTGAGACATCCTTGACCCTTGCACCAGGGAGGCAACACACCATCCTGGAGTCTCGATTACGGCCGCAGAAACACCTGTCTATTCCCCTTACAATAAAATCCCCTATTACTAAAGCTCTCTCCCTCTTTTTCCTCCTGTCCTGTGCAGCAGAACCACCCCTGGTGCCCAGGAAGTTGGCTGCTGCTGTCTTCCCCGGGTAAGCCATCCCCACCATCAGTATCCAAAGCAGTATATCTGTTTGAGAGGGGGATGGCCACAGGGGACCCCTGCGCTATCTGCCTGCGCCTACTACTCTGCCTGTTGGTCACCTGTTCCCTTTCTGCCTGTGCCACCTTTACCTGCGGTGTGACCAACTGATTAAACGCGCTATTCACGATGTCCTCAGCATCGCGAATGGTCCAGTATGTATCCAATCGCAGCTCCAGTGCCGCAATGCGGTCTGTCAGTAGCTGCAGCTGGACACACTTCCTGCACACATGGTTGTCAGGGACAGAGGACGTGTCCCTGAGTTCCCACATAGTGCAGGAGGAGCATACCACGGCACCGAGCTGTCCTGCCATGACTTACCCTTTAACTAATTCAAGTTAAATTAAACAACTCAATCCCACCAATTTCACTACAGTTAAATGATATAATTAAGGGCCCTGGATTACCAAAAGTCCCCGCTACACCACAGAGACCCTAGAAACTATAAACCACAGAGTTTAAGTTTAAAAAGAGAGAAATACTCACCAACCAATCACTTACCTGCTTTCTGGTGACGTCACACTTCGATTACTTTTTACTTCTCTCTCCGAGCTCTGAGATTGGTAAACCTACCTGCTCCGCCGCCTCATTCCCCGCAGGTCCGCACTGCCGCCGCCGCTGCTGCTGTGGGGCCTACCTGGTCCTCGGGCTTACCTGTTATCACTGTCGCCGCCGCCTCTTTCCCCGCAGGTCCACACTGCCGCCACCGCTGCTGCTGCTGTGGGGCCTACCTGGTCCTCGGGCTCACCTTTTATCACTGCCGCCGCCGCCTCATTCCCTGCAGGTCCGCACTGCCGCCGCTGCTGCTGTGGTCAGAAGCTCATTTCAGGGTCAGCTATGACACCAAGGTTGCGAACAGTGTAGTTCAGCTTCAGACAGATGTTAGGGAGAGGGATGGAGTCAGTGGCTAGGGAATGGAGTTTGTGGCGGGGACCGAAAACAATGGCTCCTGTCTTCCCAACATTTAATTCGAGAAAATGTCTGCTCATCCAAAACTGGATGTCGGACAAGCAGTCTGACAATTTAGAGACCATGGCGGGGTTGAGAGAAGTGGTAGTGAGGTAGAGCTGGGTGTCATCAGTGTACATGTGGAAACTGACGCTGTGTTTTCGGATGATGTCGCCAAGGGGCAACATGAAATAGGAGGGGGGCAAGGATAGATCCTTGGGGGACACCAGAGGTAATGATGCAGGAGCGGGAAGAGAAGCCATTGCAGGTGCTTCTCTGGCTATGATCAGATAGATAAGAATGGAACCAGGCGAGTGCAGCCCCACCCAGCTGGACGATGGTGGAGAGGCGTTGGAGAAGGTTGGAGTGGTCAACCATGTCAAAGGCTGCAGACAAGTCAAGAAGGACGAGGAAGGATAGTTTACCTTTGTCACAGTCACCGGAGCTGAGCGGTGGACCTGTGAGAGGCACAGAGTCGGCGAGAGGAGGATAAAAGGAGCGCGGAGAGGAGGCCTGGGACCGGAGCTGAGCGGCAGACATGTGAGAGGCACAGAGTCAGCGAGAGGAATTCATCACAGGAGTGACGTCAGAAGTGACGTCAGCACAAGGCAGCTGATTGGTGAGTAGCTGGTGAGCATTTTTTGTTAGGTTTTTAAGTTTATTTCTGTCAAGGTTGTTCACAGTATATTATATAGAGGCATGGCAGGGCCACTCAGTCCCATCAATTGTGCCATGTGAGAAATCCTGAACATAAAAACATAAGAAATAGGAGCAGGAGTAGGCCATTTGGCCCTTCGAGCCTGCTCCGCCATTCAATGAGATCATGGCTGATCTTCTGCCTCAACTCCATTCACCGGCCCTATCGCCATATCCCTTGATGCCCTTACTAGTCAGAAATCTATCGACTTCTGTTTTGAATATACCAAATGACTGAGCCTCCACAGCCCTCTGGGGTAGAGAATTCCAAATAAATTTCTTCTCATCTCAGTCCTGAATGGCCTACCCTTTATCCTGAGGCTGTGGCCCCTGGTTCTAGACTCCCCAGCTAAGGGAAACATTCTCCCAGCATCCATCCTATCAAGCCCTGTAATAATTTTGTATGCTTCAATGAGATCCCCTCTCTTCTGAATGCAAGAGAATACAGGCCTAGTTTACTCAATCTCTTCTCATACGACAGTCCCGCCCATCCCAGGAATCAATCTCGTGAACCTTCGTTGCACTCCCTCTATGGCAAGTATATCCTTCCTTAGGTAAGGAGACCAAAATTGTACACAGTACTCCAGGTGTGGTCTCACCAAGGCCCTATATAATTGGAGTAAGACTTCTTTACTCCTGTACTCAAATCTTCTTGTAATGAAGGCCAGCATACCATTTCCCTTCCTAATTGCTTGCTGCACTTGCACATTCACTTTCAGTGACTCATGTACAAGGACACCCAGGTCCCATTGAGCATCTGCATTTCCCAATCTTTCACCATTTAGGAAATACTCTGCCTTTCTGTTTTTTCTACCAAAATAGATAACTTCACGTTTATCAATATTATATTTCATCTGCCATGTTCTCGCCCACTCACTTAGCCTGTTGAGATCCCCTTGAAGGCTCTTCACATCCTCTTCACAACTGACACTGCCACCTAGCTTTGTATCATCAGCAAATTTGGAAATGTTACATTTAGTCCCCTCATCCAAATCATTGATGTAGATTGTGAATAGCTGGGGCCCAAGCACCGATCCTTGCGGTACCCCACTAGTCACAGCCTGCCATCCTGAAAAAGACCCGTTTATCCCGACTCTTTGTTTTCTGTCTGTTAACCAATTCTCAATCCATGCTAGTATATTACCCCAATTCCATGTGCCCTAATTTTGTTCACCAACCTCTTGTGTGGGACCTTATCGAAGGCCTTCTGAAAATCCAAATACACCACATCTACCGGTTCCCCTTTGTCTACTCCACTAGTTACATCCTCAAAGAAGTCCAATAGGTTTGTCAAACAGGATTTCCCTTTCATAAATCCATGTTGATTCTGCCCAATCTTACTATTAGTTTCTAAGTGCCCAGTTATTGCATCCTTTTTAATAGATTCCAGCATTTTCCCAATTACTGATGTGAGGCTAACAGGTCTGTAGTTCCCTGTTTTCTCTCTTCCCTCCTTTCTTAAATAGCGGGGTTACATTTGCTATCCTCCAATCTGCAGGAACCATTCCAGAATTTATAGAATTTTGGAAGATGACAACCAATGCATCCACTATTCCAATGGCCATCTCTTTCAAAACCCTAGGATGTAGGTCATCCGGTCCTTGGGATTTATCGACTTTTAGTCCCATTAATTTTGCTAGTACTGTTTTTTTACTAATAATAATTTCTTTAAGTTCCTCATTCTCGCCACACCCTTGGTTTTCTCGTATTTCTGGGAGGTTTTTTGTGTCTTCCTCCGTGAAGACAGAAACAAAGTATTTAATTTCTCCGCCATTTCCTCATTCCCCATTATAAATTCTCCCGTCTCTGACTGTAAAGGACCTACATTTACCTTCACCAGTCTTTTCCTTTTTATATACCTATAGAAGCTTTTATAATCTGTTTTTATATTTTTCGCTAGTTTGTGCTCATATTCCATTTTCCCTTTCTTTATCAATTTCTTGGTCCCCCTTTGCTGATTTCTAAAAAGATCCCAATCCTCAGGCTGACTGCTTTTTCTGGCAACTTTATAAGCTTCCTCCTTTGACTTAATACTAGCTTTAATTTCTTTTGTTAGCCATGGTTGGATCACTTTTTTGGGGGGGGTTTTATGCCCTAGAGGAATATATGTTTGTTGCAAATTATGCATTATTTCCTTGAATGTTAGCCATTTTATGTCCACCTTCATACCTTTTAGTGTAGTCTCCCAATCTACCATGGCCAACTTGTCCCTCATACACTTGTAGTTTCCTCTGTTTAGATTGAAGACCTTAGTTTCAGATTGGACTACATCACTCTCAAACTTAATGTAAAATTCAATCATATTATGGTCACTTGTCCCTAAAGGCCCCTTTACCACAAGATTATTGATTAGCCCTTTCTCATTACACAGTACCAGATCCAGAATAGCCTGTTCCCTGGTTGGTTCTATAGAAACATAGAAGATATGAGCAGGAGTAGGCCATTCGGCCCCTCGAGCCTGCTCCGCCATTCAATGCGATCATGGCTGATCATCCAAATTCAGTACCCTGTCCCTGCTTCCTCCCCATATCCCTTGATCCCCTTAGCCTTAAGAAATATATCTAACTCCTTCTTGAATATATTTAATGAATTGCCCTCAACTGTCTTCTGTGGTAGAGAATTCCACAGGTTCACAACTCTCTGGGTGAAGAAATTCCTCCTCATCTCTGTCCTAAATGGCTTACCCCTTATCCTTAGACTGTGACCCCTGGTTCTGGACACCTCCGCCATTGGGAACATCCTTCCTGCATCTAGTCTGTCTAGTCCTGTTAGAATTTTATAAGTTTCAATGAGATCCCCTCTCATTCTTCTAAACTCCAGCGAATATAAGCCTAATCGACCCAATCTCTCTTCATACGTCATTCCTGCCATCCCTCCACATACTGATCCAGGAAACCATCTCGCATGCATTCCAAGAATTCGTCCTCCACACCATTAGTGGTAATTTGATTTGCCCAGTCAATATGTAGATTAAAGTCCCCCATGATTACCGTATTGCCCTTGTTACATGCACTTCTAATCTCTTCATTGATACTGTGCCCTACATTACCATTACTGTTTGGTGGCCTATACACAACTCCCATCAATGTTATCCACCCTTTGCTGTTTCTTAGCTCCACCCAAACTGATTCCAGTTCTACATCACGATCTGCCAAGCCAAGATCTTTTATCTCTACCGTACCGATCTCATCCCTTATTAACAGCGCTACACCAGCTCCTTTTCCTTTTTGTCTGTCCTTCCTAAATGTTGAGTACCCTGGAACATTCAGTTCCCAACTTTGGTTACCCTGCAACCATGTTTCTGTAATGGCAATTACATCATACTTCTATTAGTGCCATTAATTCATCCACCTTGTTGCGAATGCTAAGTGCATTTAGATAAAGTGCCTTCAACTTTGCCTATTTAATATTTTTCTGCACTTTGACCCTCTTTACTGTTGGCCTTTGTTTCTGCTCCTGACTAGTTTTGCTGACTACTTTTCTAACTTGCACTTCTAGCTTTGTTTCTCTCCGTTCTGGGCCCACATTTAGGTTTCCAGCCCCCTGACAAACTAGTTTAAATCCTTCCCAACAGCACTAGCAAACCCCCCTGCGAGGATGTTGGTCCCGTTTCTGCTGAGGTGTAACCCGTCTAGCTTGTACAGGTCCCACCTTCCCCAGAATCGGTCCCTCGGAGTTGAGGCAGAAGATCGGAGCTCGAAGAGCTGAATGGCCTACTCCTGCTCCTATTTCTTATGTTCTTAATGCGTGGCTGGAGAGATGGTGCAGGAGGGAGGGCTTTAGATTCCTGAGGCATTGGGACCATTCCTGGGGGAGGTGGGACCTGTACAAGCCGGACGGGTTGCACCTCAACAGGACCGGAACCAATATCCTTGCAGCGGGGTTTGCTAAGTGCTGTTGGGGAGGGTTTAAACTAGCTTGGCAGGGGGATGGGAACCTGAGAGTGGATTCAGAAGGGAGAGAAGCAAAGCTGGAAATGGAAGGCAGAAAATTAGGAAGCAGGTTTGGTAGGCAGAGGAAACAAAGGCTAGAAAATAAATAACAAGGGAGTTTGGCAGTGCTAAATGGTATATATTTCAACGCAAGGAGTCTAGGGAATAAAGCAGATGAGCTGAGGGCACAGATAGACATGTGGGAGTGTGATATTATAGCTATTACTGAGACATGGCTGAAAGAAAGGCAGGAATGGCAGCTCAACATTCCTGGTTACAGGATTTTCAGACGAGATAGAGAGGGGGATAAAAAAGGAAGGGGGGTCACAATATTGATTAAAGAATCAATTACAGCTGTGAGGAGGGAGGATATCTTAGGATCATCAAATGAGGCCATATGGGTAGAAGTGAAAAACAAAAAAGGGACAATCACACTGCTGGGAGTGTACTATAGACCTCCGAATAGTCATAGGGAGATAGAAGAGCAAATATGTAGGCAAATTTCTGAGATGTGCAAAAATAGGGCAGTAATAGTTGGGGATTTCAACTTCCCTAATATTAACTGGGATAAAATTAGTGTGAAAGGTATAGAGGGAGCAGAATTCTTAAAATGCATTCAGGAGAACTTTTTTAGCCAGTACATAGCAAGACCAACAAGAGAGGGGGCGGTTCTGGACCTAGTTTTAGGGAATGAAGCTGGGCAGGTGGAAAGGGTATCAGTGGGAGGGCATATTGGTGGTAGTGATCATAATTCAGTTAGATTTAGGGTAGTTATGTAAAAGGACAAGGATGGTCCAGGAATAAAAGTTCTCAATTGGGGAAAAGCTCATTTTACTGAGCTGAGAGGTGATTTAGCCAAAGTGGACTGGAGACAGAAACTTGAAGGTAAATCAGTGTCAGAGCAGTGGGAGGCATTCAAGGAGGAGATAGTGAGGGATCAGAGCAAGTATGTTCCCTTAAAGAAAAAGAGTGGGACTCACAAATCTAGGGCCTCCTGGATGTCAAGGAGCATACAGGGTAGGATAAAGAAAAAAAGGGAAGCTTATGACAGATACTGAGGACTCAATATTGCAGAAAGCCGAGAGGCGTATAGAAAGTGCAGGGGTGAAATCAAAAAGGAAATTAGGAAAGCAAAGAGAGGGCATGAAAAAATATTGGCAAGTAAAATCAAGGAAAACCCAAAGATACATTAAGAGCAAGAGGATAACTAAAGTAAGAGTAGGGCCTATTAGGGACCATATTTCCCTTAGCAGAAGGGTCAATAACCAGGGGGCATAGGTCAGAAGTTCAGTGGGGATTTGAGGAGAAATTCTTTTTCACCCAGAGGGTGGTGGGGGTCTGGAACTCACTGCCTGAAAGGGTGGTAGAGGCAGAGACCCTCATCACATTTAAACAGTACTTGAATATGCACTTGAAGTGCCGTAACCTACAGGGCTACGGACCAAATCCCCTCTAAACTTCTGACCAATTACTTTAAATCTATGCCCCCTGGTTATTGACCCTTCTGCTAAGGGAAATAGGTCCTTCCTATCCACTCTATCTAAGCCCTTCAATTAGGTCTCCCCTCAGCCTCTTTATTTAAGGAAGGATGTAAATGCGTTGGAAGCAGTTCAGAGAAGGTTTACTAGACTAATACCTGGAATGGGCGGGTTGTCTTATGAGGAAGGGTTGGACAGGCTAGGCTTGTATCCGCTGGAGTTTAGAAGAGTAAGAGGTGACTCGATCGAAACATATAAGATCCTGAGGGGTCTGGACAGGGTGGGTGTGGAGAGGATGTTTCCTCTTGTGGGAGAATCTAGAACTAGGGGTCACTGTTTAAAAATAAGGGGTCACCCATTTAAGACAGAGATGAAAAGAAATTTTTTCTCACAGAGGGTCGTGAGTCTTTGAAACTCTCTTCCTCAGAGGGCGGTGGAAGCAGAGTCTTTGAATATTTTTAAGGCAGAGGTAGATAGATTCTTGGTAAGCAAGGGGGTGAAAAGTTATTGGGGTAGGCGGGAATGTGGAGTAATCGGATCAGCCATGATCTTATTGAATGGCGGAACAGGCTCAAAGGGCCGAGTGGCCGACTCCTGCTCCTAATTCGTATGTTCGTATGTAAGTGCTGGAAAGTGGGATTAGGTGGATAGGTCTTTGTCGGCCAGCACGGACAAGATGGGCCGAATAGCCTCCTTCTGTGCTGTAAATTTCTATGATTCTATGAATCTTTATGATTCTATGATGCTATTTGTGACTTTGATGAGAGCCATTTCGGTACTGTGGCAAGGGCGGAAACCTCATTGGAGGGATTCAAACCTGGAATTGCCGGAAAGACGGGCATGGATTTGGGAGGCGACAGCATGTTCAAGGACTTTGGAGAGGAAAGGGAGGTTGGGGCGGTAGTTTGCAATGACGGCGGGGTCAAGGGTTGGTTTTTTGAGGAGAGGGGTGATGACAGCAGATTTGAGGGAGAGGGCGACAGTACCTGAGGAGAGAGAACCACTAACAATGTCAGCTAACATGGGAGCCAGGAAAGGAAGTTGGGTGGTCAGCAGTTTGGTGGGAATAGGGTCGAGGGAGCAGGAAGGGGGTCTCATGGACAAGATGAGTGCGGAGAGGTCATGAGGGGAGATCGGAGAGAAACTGAAGAAAGATGTGAGTTCAGGGCTAGGGCAGGGGGGAACCTTAGAGGAAGTTTCGCCCGGTGGACTAGGGGAAGGAAGGGAGGTGGCAGAGGCAGCTGAACGGATGGTCTCAATCTTAGAGACAAAGAAGTCCATGAGCTCCTCACACTTGTTGTCGGAAGTGAGGGTGGAGGAGACAGGGGAGCGGGGTTTAAGAAGATGGTTAGCAGTAGAGAATAGGAGTAAACGGAGTAAAATGTCCCAAGGCGCTTCACAGACCGATTATCAAACAAGATTGACACCAAGCCACAAAAGGAGATATTAGGACAGATGACCAAAAGCTTGGTCAAAGAGGTCGGTTTTAAGGAACGTCTTAAAGGAGGAAAGAGAGGTAGTGAGGTTTAGGGAGGGAATTCCAGAGCTTAGGGCCTAGATAGCTGAAGGCACGGCCGCCAATGGTGGAGCAAAGAAAATTAGGGATGGATAAGAGGCCAGAATTGGAGGAGCGCAGAGATCTTGGAGGGTTGTAGGGCTGGAGGAGGTTACAGAGATAGGGAGGGGTGAGGCCATGGAGGGATTTGTAAACAGGAACGAGTATTTTAAAATCTAGGCATTGCTGGACCAGGAGCCAAGGTAGGTCAGTGAGCACAGGAATGATGGATGAACAGGATTTGGTGCGAGTGAGGATACGGGCAGCAGAGTTTTTGGATGAGCTCAAGTTTATGTCAAGTTTACAGACATAAGGTGGTAGACTGCCAGGAGAGCTTGGAATAATCGAGTCTGGTGGTAACAAAGGCATGGATGAGGGTTTCAGCAGCAGATGGGCTAAGACACTTTCTTCACACGGGCTTCCAAACACACTGTTATCCACCTCTGGAACCAGGGTCGTGTGCCTTCTAGATAGCTCTGTGCTGGGGACTTGGTAGTGATGTTGGTTGGATGTTGCCTCTGTCCTCTGAGCCAGTAGGTTGTGGGTTTCAACCTGACTATGGGACATGGTGAGGCCGAAGGCTTCCTTGAGGGGTCTGGGGGGGTGGGGCGGGGGTGGGCGCTTGCTCCTCCTGGCCCACAGGGAATGCTGCAAAGACACTTACTTTCTGGAGCCGGTAGCTCCCACCTCTCTTTTACTGCCGGAATTCCTGAGCCCCTGCAAAACCCGGCCAGCAGCTGTTAAATTTATAGCTCCCAATTGCACTGTGGGAGCCTGATTTGAATATGGTTAATGACGGACCTGCCTCTGGAGGGCACAGAACCCGCTGTAAAAATGGAACAGGCGCGGATGCGGTGGGTTGGGTTTGTGTTCCCCAGCTTTTAATCTTTAACCCCTCAAAGGTTAATATTGAGGCCCCTGTCTCTCTGATGTTTTTCATAAGATTACATAGGATTACATCAGATATACGGCACAGAAACAGGCCATTCGGCCCAACCAGTCCATGCCGGCGTTTATGCTTCACACGAGCCTCCTCCCATCTTTCCTCATCTAAATCTATCAGCATAACCCTCTATTCCTTTTTCCCTCATAGCCTCCCCTTAAATGCATCTATACTATTCGCTTCAACCACTAGTTCCACATTCTCACCACTCTTTGGGTAAAGAAGTTTCTCTGAATTTCCTATTGGGTTTCTTGGTGACTATCTTATATTGATGGCCTCTAGTTATGCTCTTCCCACAAGTGGAAACATTCTCTCTGTATCCACTCTATCAAAACCTTTCATAATTTTAAAGGCTTCTATTAGGTCACCCCTCAGCCTTCTTTTTTCAAGGAGAAAAGAGACCCAGCCTGTTCATCCTTTCCTGATATGCATACCCTCGGCATTTCTGGTATCATCCTTGTGAATCTTCTCTGCACCCTCTCCAGTGCCTCTATATCCTTTTTATAATATGGCGACCAGAACGCAGTACTCTAAGTGTGGTCTAACCAAGGTTCGATACAGGTTTAGCATAATTTCCCTACTTTTCAATTCTATCCCTCTAGAAATAAACCCTAGTGCTTGGTTTGCTTTTTTAATGGCCTTGCTAACCTGTGTCGCAACTTTTAGTGATTTGTTTATTTGTACTCCGACATCCCTTTGTTCCTCTACCCCACCTAGACTCACACCC
Organism: Somniosus microcephalus; assembly: GCF_052327205.1. Classification (NCBI taxonomy): domain Eukaryota; kingdom Metazoa; phylum Chordata; class Chondrichthyes; order Squaliformes; family Somniosidae; genus Somniosus; species Somniosus microcephalus. Next base: position 42,684,591 of record NC_141017.1, on the reverse strand, counting down.
TCCAAGTGATAAGTGACCTCCCTATTCTTCCTACCAAAGTGTAATACAGGTAGACTACCCTTTATCCGGACTTCCGAAAACCGAAACCCTCAAAAAACCGAAGGTTTTTTTCGTTCAGCGTAAGTCGTGCGCACGACCCCCCGCCGACCCCCCCGCGGACCCCCGCCGACCCACCTTCCGAAATCCGAAATTCTCCTTTATCCGAAACTCGGCTGGTCCCGAGGTTTTCGGATAAAGGATAGTCTACCTGTACTTCACATTTATCTGTGTTGAACTTCATTTGCCAATTATTTGCCCATTCTGCAAGTTTATTAATTACCTCCTGTAATTTGTTTCAGTCCTCCTCCGTATTGACGATCCCCCCCCAATTTGGTGTCGTCCGCAAATTTAGAAATGATGTTTTTGATTCCAAAGTCTAAATCGTTAATGTAAATTGTCCCAGCACTGATCCTTGTGGAACACCATTACCCACCTTCTGCCACTGTGAATATCTACCCTTCTCTCTGCTTTCTGTCCTTAAGCCAGCCAGAAATCAATTCTGCTACTTGTCCCCTGACTCCACATTCTCTGACCTTGTTCATCAGTGTATTACGGGGTACATTACCTTTTTCTAAGTGAACCCACTGCAGAATTCTGAGAAACGGCCAAATTCAGGTTTTCTGTCGCTGGACAAACAAAGACCAGGGTCCATCGATTTCACCTCCTACCATCCTGGTAATTGCGTGATACAACCCAGGGTCCATCGAGTTCACCTTCTACCATCCCGGTAGTCCCATTATC